>NC_079411.1:28270112-28322612 GCF_029220125.1 Pseudoliparis swirei | reverse complement strand
ACACACACACACACACACACACACACACACACACACACACACACACACACACTCCTCCACACACACACACACACACACACACACACACACACACACCACACACACACACACACACACACACACACACACACACACACCTCCACACACACACACACACACACAGTCCACACCTCCACACACTGTCCACACACACACACACACACTCCACACACACACACACACACACACACACACACACACACACACACACAGCCACACAAACACTCCTCCACACACACACACACACACAAACACTCCTCCACACACACACACACACACACACACACACACACACACACTCCTCCACACACACACACACACACACAAACACTCCTCCACACACACACACACACAAACACTCCTCCACACACACACACACACACACACAAACACTCCTCCACACACACACACAGCCACACAAACACTCCTCCACACACACACACACAAACACTCCTCCACACACACACACACACACACACAGCCACACAAACACTCCACACACACACACACAAACACTCCTCCACACACACACACACACAGCCACACAAATACTCCTTCACACACACACACACACACACAAACACTCCTCCACACACACACACACACACACAGCCACACAAATACTCCTTCACACACACACACACACAAACACTCCTCCACACACACACACACACACACGCTGTGTGATTAGATATTTAATGTGTTCGATGACGTCTCTCCTTGAAATATGTGAACTGTGTGACTTGTTGGCAAAGCATTAGCACACACACACACACACACACATGAACACACACATAAACATGAACACAGACACACACACACACATGAACACACACACACACATGAACACACACACACACATGAACACACACACAAACATGAACACACACACACACATGAACACACACACATGAACACACACACACATAAACATGAACACAGACACACACACACATGAACACACACATAAACATGAACACAGACACACACACACATGAACACACACATAAACATGAACACAGACACACACACACATGAACACACACATGAACACACACACACACACATGAACACACACACACATGAACACACACACACACATGAACACACACATGAACATGAACACAGACACACACACACATGAACATGAACACAGACACACACACACATGAACACACACACATGAACACACACATAAACATGAACACAGACACACACACACATGAACATGAACACAGACACACACACACATGAACACAAACACACACATGAACACACACATAAACATGAACACAGACACACACACACACATGAACACACACATAAACATGAACACAGACACACACACACATGAACACACACATAAACATGAACACAGACACACACACATGAACACACACATGAACACACACACACACACACACATGAACACACACATAAACATGAACACAGACACACACACACATGAACACACACATAAGCATGAACACAGACACACACACACATGAACACACACATAAACATGAACACAGACACACACACACATGAACACACACGCACACACATGAACATGAACACACACACATGAACACACGCATGAACACACACACACGTACATGAACACAAACATGAATACACACACACACATGAACACAAACACACACATGAACACACACACATGGACGCGCATTCACACATGAACACACACACACACACACATGAACACACACTCACACACACACATGAACTCAAACACCCACACCCACACACCCACACACACACACGCACACATGAACACACACACACATGGACGCGCATTCACACATGAACACACACACACACACTCACACACACACACATGAACTAAACACCCACACCCACACACACACATGAACACACACATGAACACACACACACACCAGGGACTTGCGGTCAGGGAAGGCATGAGTAAAAAAAAGTTTTTTAAAAAGTAAAAAAAAACAATAATGATAACATCGAATTTATATTAGTATTTGTCCACCGATCTTTATGTTTGTATAATGTAGAACATTTTATAGTCAAAATCGCTGAATTAGTCTATTTCCTGTTCAAACCGGATGAAACGAGAGTTGAGGCGACGAGTCGAGCCGAGCCTCTCATTTCATCACAAGCTGGGTTGATGCGATTGGCCCGTGCGGGTTGCCGTATCTCTGCATGTCGACAATATAATGTTTGCAGATATGTTTATTTGCCCTGATGTTCCCCAGTCTGCTAAGGTCTTTAACCTTTACACTTTAATGTGTCTAAGGGACATATTTAGTCTGCTGATGGGAAATAAAACCACAGTGAAAAGGCGCAGGGTGAGGTGGTAGTACTCTGCCGCCCTGCAGGGGGCGCTGGTGAGCCAACGGGTACTTGTTGCTTCTTCTACGCTGAGGCGCCGGGCGAGTCGAGTCCGATTGTTTTAGTATTTTGCTGCCAGACCGCCAACATGGAAGAGGATTATTATATACCTGAGCTTAAACATGTCTCAAAACTGGACTTTCAGTCAAAAGTGGACGTGATTATCACAGGTAGACCAACGCCGGAGCTCAAAGGTTTGCTTCACACTTGTTCTTACCTTTACGTATCTGTAATGTGTACCGTGTGCGTGTGTGTGTGTGTGTGTGTGTGTGTTGTGTGGAGAATGCTGATGAGACATGAAATAACCAGGAGCCAATTGAATAAGCCCCTTTTGGGATTATATATTTGTAAATCTGACACTAAAGGAGTCAGAGCCTCACCAACCATGAACCTCACCGCACATCACTGCCACACACACACACTCAGACACACACACACACACACACACGAACATGACATCACACACACACACTCAGACACACACACACTCAGACACACACACTCAGACACACACACACACTCAGACACACACACACACACACATGAACATACCATCACACACACTCAGACACACACACTCAGACACACACACTCAGACACACACACACACACTCAGACACACACACACACATGAACATGCCATCACACACACACACACACTCAGACACACACACACATGAACATGCCATCACACACACACACACACACACACACAGATACTCGTCAAAGGAAAAGCTTTAGGACAGAAACCTTCTCCTTATATAACAATAAACTGCTGTCAGCGAGTCCTGCAGCCAAATGAATCCTCCACCCTGAGTTATATATATATATATATATATATATATATATCCATAAATGTGCCGCATCCTCATTCCCTGCTTGTCCTGCCGTCGTTGAGCCCGTGGGTCGATCCCTTCTGACGCCGCCGCCCTCACCTTCCAGATCCCTTCAAACAAACTCGTTTGAATGAAAATACATTCCTGGGTTTGGTTGGATTTAGAGGATTTACTCCCTCCGACATCATTCTTTCTGGGGTTTTTTTTCTTGGGGGGGTGGGGGGGGGGGGGTTGGGTGGCAGACCCCTTTTTTAAAGAAGTGCTGACACCAGAGAGTTGAACATTTCTAGTGTGCATTCTAGGAATTGGGATTGCTTCTCCAACTGGTTTAGAGAGCCAGAAAGAGGGGAGTGGAGGTGGAGGTGAGAAAGCATCGGGGGAAGAGAGAGAGTGAGAGGCAGAACTGTAAGGAGATGGAGCGGTAGAGGGAAATAAATAAATGAGAGAAATTAGAAAATACGTTTGAGTTTTATGCTTCCTTCCCTTGTTTGTTTGTTTGTTTGTTTGTTTGTTTGTTTTAATGTGGATTCAGAGCTTCTCTACAAGCAGCGCAGCATGCATTCTTTCTAATGACCAGCAGGGGGCCGATTGAAATAAAGTCTTCTCACTTGATTTATTACCTCTGTAAAGTATTTAGAGTTCAGTAGACACACATGTGCTCTGTGAGGACACACACACATATCCTCTATGAGGACACACACACATGTGCTCTGTGAGGACACACACACACATGTCCTCTATGAGGACACACACACATGTGCTCTGTGAGGACACACACACATATCCTCTATGAGGACACACACACATGTGCTCAGTGAGGACACACACACATGTGCTCTGTGAGGACACACACACATGTGCTCAGTGAGGACACACACACATGTGCTCAGTGAGGACACACACACATGTGCTCTGTTAGGACACACACACACACACACACACATGTGCTCAGTGAGGACACACACACACATGTGCTCAGTGAGGACACACACACACATGTGCTCTGTGAGGACACACACACACACATGTGCTCTGTTAGGACACACACACATGTGCTCAGTGAGGACACACACACACATGTGCACTGTTAGGACACACACACATGTGCTATGTGAGGACACACACACACATGTCCTCTATGAGGACACACACACATGTGCTCTGTGAGGACACACACACATGTGCTCAGTGAGGACACACACACACATGTGCTCAGTGAGGACACACACACACATGTGCTCAGTGAGGACACACACACATGTGCTCAGTGAGGACACACACACATGTGCACTGTTAGGACACACACACATGTGCTCTGTGAGGACACACACACACATGTGCTCTGTGAGGACACACACACATGTGCTCTGTGAGGACACACACACACACACACATGTGCTCTGTGAGGACACACACACACACATGTGCTCTGTGAGGACACACACACACATGTGCTCAGTGAGGACACACACACACACATGTGCTCTGTGAGGACACACACACACATGTGCTCTGTGAGGACACACACACATGTGCTCTGTGAGGACACACACACACATGTCCTCTATGAGGACACACACACACATGTGCTCAGTGAGGACACACACACACATGTGCTCAGTGAGGACACACACACACATGTGCTCAGTGAGGACACACACACATGTGCTCTGTGAGGACACACACACATGTGCTCAGTGAGGACACACACACACACATGTGCACTGTTAGGACACACACACATGTGCTCTGTGAGGACACACACACATGTGCTCAGTGAGGACACACACACATGTGCTCAGTGAGGACACACACACACACATGTGCTCAGTGAGGACACACACACATGTGCTCTGTGAGGACACACACACATGTGCTCTGTGAGGACACACACACACATGTCCTCTATGAGGACACACACACATGTGCTCTGTGAGGACACACACACACATGTGCTCTGTGAGGACACACACACACATGTGCTCAGTGAGGACACACACACACATGTGCTCTGTGAGGACACACACACACACATGTGCTCAGTGAGGACACACACACACACATGTGCTCAGTGAGGACACACACACACATGTGCTCAGTGAGGACACACACACATGTGCACTGTTAGGACACACACACACATGTGCTCAGTGAGGACACACACACATGTGCTCTGTGAGGACACACACACACATGTGCTCTGTGAGGACACACACACACATGTGCTCTGTGAGGACACACACACATGTGCTCAGTGAGGACACACACACATGTGCTCAGTGAGGACACACACACACACATGTGCTCTGTGAGGACACACACACACACATGTGCTCTGTGAGGACACACACATGTGCTCAGTGAGGACACACACACATGTGCTATGTGAGGACACACACACACACATGTGCTCAGTGAGGACACACACACACACACACACATGTGCTCAGTGAGGACACACAAACACACACATGTGCTCAGTGAGGACACACACACATGTGCTCTGTGAGGACACACACACATGTGCTCAGTGAGGACACACACACATGTGCTCAGTGAGGACACACACACACACACATGTGCTCAGTGAGGACACACACACACATGTGCTCTGTGAGGACACACACACATGTCCTCTATGAGGACACACACACATGTGCTCTGAGAGGACACACACATGTCCTCTATGAGGACACACACATGTGCTCTGTGAGGACACACACACACATGTGCTCTGTGAGGACACACACACACATGTGCTCTGTGAGGACACACACACACACATGTGCTCTGTGAGGACACACACACACACACACACATGTGAGGACACACACACATGTGCTCAGTGAGGACACACACACACATGTGCTATGTGAGGACACACACACACACACACATGTGCTCAGTGAGGACACACACATGTGCTCTGTGAGGACACACACACACACATGTGCTCAGTGAGGACACACACACATGTGCTATGTGAGGACACACACACACACACACACATGTGCTCAGTGAGGACACACACACATGTGCTCTGTGAGGACACACACACATGTGCTCTGTGAGGACACACACACACATGTGCTCTGTGAGGACACACACACATGTGCTCTGTGAGGACACACACACACACACATGTGCTCTGTTAGGACACACACACACACATGTGCTCAGTGAGGACACACACACACACATGTGCTCAGTGAGGACACACACACACATGTGCTCTGTGAGGACACACACACACACATGTGCTCTGTTAGGACACACACACACATGTGCACTGTTAGGACACACACACATGTGCTCTGTGAGGACACACACACACATGTGCTCTGTGAGGACACACACATGTGCTCTGTGAGGACACACACACATGTGCTCTGTGAGGACACACACACATGTGCTCTGTTAGGACACACACACACATGTGCTCAGTGAGGACACACACACACACACATGTGCTCAGTGAGGACACACACACACATGTGCTCTGTGAGGACACACACACATGTGCTCAGTGAGGACACACACACACATGTGCACTGTTAGGACACACACACACACACACATGTGCTCAGTGAGGACACACACATGTGCTCTGTGAGGACACACACACATGTGCTCAGTGAGGACACACACACACACATGTGCACTGTTAGGACACACACACATGTGCTATGTGAGGACACACACACACATGTCCTCTATGAGGACACACACACATGTGCTCTGTGAGGACACACACACATGTGCTCTGTGAGGACACACACACATGTGCTCTGTGAGGACACACACACATGTGCTCTGTGAGGACACACACACATGTGCTCAGTGAGGACACACACACACATGTGCTCTGTGAGGACACACACACATGTGCTCAGTGAGGACACACACACACATGTGCTCAGTGAGGACACACACACATGTGCACTGTTAGGACACACACACATGTGCTCTGTGAGGACACACACACACATGTGCTCTGTGAGGACACACACACACATGTGCTCTGTGAGGACACACACACATGTGCTCTGTGAGACACACACACATGTGCTCTGTGAGGACACACACACATGTGCTCAGTGAGGACACACACACACATGTGCTCAGTGAGGACACACACACACACATGTGCACTGTTAGGACACACACACATGTGCTCAGTGAGGACACACACACATGTGCTATGTGAGGACACACACACATGTGCACTGTTAGGACACACACACATGTGCTCAGTGAGGACACACACACACATGTGCTCTGTTGACACACACACACATGTACTCAGTGAGACACACACACACATGTGCTCAGTGAGGACACACACACATGTGCTATGTGAGGACACACACACATGTCCTCTATGAGGACACACACACATGTGCTCTGTGAGGACACACACATGTGCTATGTGAGGACACACACACACATGTGCTCAGTGAGGACACACACACACATGTGCTATGTGAGGACACACACATGTGCTCAGTGAGGACACACAAACACACATGTGCTCTGTTAGGAGACACACACACATGTGCACTGTTAGGACACACACACATGTGCTCAGTGAGGACACACACACATGTGCTCAGTGAGGACACACACACACATGTGCTCTGTGAGGACACACACACATGTGCTCAGTGAGGACACACACACATGTGCTCTGTGAGGACACACACATGTGCTCTGTGAGGACACACACACATGTGTTCTGTGAGGACACACACACATGTGCTCTGTGAGGACACACACACACATGTGCTCTGTGAGACACACACACACACACACATGTGCTCGTGAGACACACACACATGTGCTCTGTGAGGACACACACACACACATGTGCTCAGTGAGGACACACACATGTGCTCAGTGAGGACACACACACATGTGCTCTGTGAGCACATGTGCTCTGTGAGACACACACATGTGCTCAGTGAGGACACACACACATGTGCACTGTTAGGACACACACACATGTGCTATGTGAGGACACACACACATGTCCTTGAGGACACACACACATGTGCTCAGTGAGGACACACACACATGTGCTCAGTGAGGACACACACACATGTGCTCAGTGAGGACACACACACACATGTGCTCAGTGAGGACACACACACATGTGCTCAGTGAGGACACACACACACACATGTGCACTGTTAGGACACACACACATGTGCTCAGTGAGGACACACACACACATGTCCTCTATGAGGACACACACACATGTGCTCTGTGAGGACACACACACACATGTCCTCTATGAGGACACACACACATGTGCTCTGTGAGGACACACACACACATGTGCTCTGTGAGGACACACACACACACATGTGCTCTGTGAGGACACACACACATGTGCTCAGTGAGGACACACACACACATGTGCTCTGTGAGGACACACACACATGTGCTCAGTGAGGACACACACACACATGTGCTCAGTGAGGACACACACACACACACATGTGCTCTGTGAGGACACACACGTGCTCTGTGAGGACACACACACATGTGCTATGTGAGGACACACACACACACATGTGCTCAGTGAGGACACACACACACATGTGCTCAGTGAGGACACACAAACACACACATGTGCTCAGTGAGGACACACACACACACATGTGCACTGTTAGGACACACACACATGTGCTCTGTGAGGACACACACACACATGTGCTCAGTGAGGACACACACACACATGTGCTATGTGAGGACACACACACACACATGTGCTCAGTGAGGACACACACACACACATGTGCTCAGTGAGGACACACACACACACATGTGCACTGTTAGGACACACACACATGTGCTCTGTGAGGACACACACACACATGTGCTCTGTGAGGACACACACATGTGCTCTGTGAGGACACACACACACACACATGTGCTCTGTTAGGACACACACACACACATGTGCTCAGTGAGGACACACACACACACATGTGCTCAGTGAGGACACACACACACATGTGCTCTGTGAGGACACACACACATGTGCTCAGTGAGGACACACACACACATGTGCTCAGTGAGGACACACACACACATGTGCACTGTTAGGACACACACACATGTGCTATGTGAGGACACACACACACATGTCCTCTATGAGGACACACACACATGTGCTCTGTGAGGACACACACACACACATGTCCTCTATGAGGACACACACACCTGTGCTCTGTGAGGACACACACACACATGTGCTCAGTGAGGACACACACACACATGTGCTCAGTGAGGACACACACACACATGTGCTCTGTGAGGACACACACACACACATGTGCTCTGTGAGGACACACACACATGTGCTCAGTGAGGACACACACACACATGTGCTATGTGAGGACACACACACACATGTGCTCAGTGAGGACACACACACACACACATGTGCTCAGTGAGGACACACACACACACATGTGCTCAGTGAGGACACACACACATGTGCACTGTTAGGACACACACACACATGTGCTCAGTGAGGACACACACACATGTGCTCAGTGAGGACACACAAACACACACATGTGCTCAGTGAGGACACACACACACATGTGCTATGTGAGGACACACACACATTTCCTCTCTGAGGACACACACACATGTGCTCTGTGAGGACACACACACACATGTGCTCTGTGAGGACACACACACACATGTGCTATGTGAGGACACACACACATTTCCTCTATGAGGACACACACACATGTGCTCTGTGAGGACACACACACACATGTGCTCTGTGAGGACACACACACACACACACACATGTGCTCTGTGAGGACACACACACACACATGTCCTCTATGAGGACACACACACATGTGCTCTGTGAGGACACACACACATGTGCTCAGTGAGGACACACACACACATGTGCTATGTGAGGACACACACACACACACATGTGCTCAGTGAGGACACACACACACACATGTGCTCAGTGAGGACACACACACACACATGTCCTCTATGAGGACACACACACATGTGCTCTGTGAGGACACACACACATGTGTTCTGTGAGGACACACACACATGTGCTCTGTGAGGACACACACACACATGTGCTCTGTGAGGACACACACACATGTCCTCTATGAGGACACACACACACACGTGTGCTCTGTGAGGACACACACACACCTGTGGTCTGTGAGGACACACACACATGTCCTCTATGAGGACACACACACACATGTGCACTGTTAGGACACACACACACACACACACATGTGCTCAGTGAGGACACACACACATGTGCACTGTTTGGACACACACACACACATGTGCTCGGTGAGGACACACACACACATGTGCTCTGTGAGGACACACACACACACACATGTGCTCAGTGAGGACACACACACACCTGTGGTCTGTGAGGACACACACACACATGTGCTCTGTGAGGACACACACACACATGTGCTCTGTGAGGACACACACACACATGTGCTCTGTGAGGACACACACACACACATGTGCTCTGTTAGGACACACACACACACATGTGCTCAGTGAGGACACACACACACACACATGTGCTCAGTGAGGACACACACACACATGTGCTCTGTGAGGACACACACACACACATGTGCTCTGTTAGGACACACACACACATGTGCACTGTTAGGACACACACACATGTGCTCAGTGAGGATACACACACACATGTGCACTGTTAGGACACACACACATGTGCTCTGTGAGGACACACACACACATGTGCTCTGTGAGGACACACACACATGTGCTCTGTTAGGACACACACACATGTGCTCAGTGAGGACACACACACACACATGTGCTCAGTGAGGACACACACACATGTGCTCTGTGAGACACACACATGTGCTCAGTGAGGACACACACACAACACACACACACACATGTGCTCAGTGAGGACACACACATGTGCTCTGTGAGGACACACACACATGTGCTCAGTGAGGACACACACACACACATGTGCACTGTTAGGACACACACACATGTGCTATGTGAGGACACACACACACATGTCCTCTATGAGGACACACACATGTGCTCTGTGAGGACACACACACATGTGCTCTGTGAGGACACACACACACACACATGTGCTCTGTGAGGACACACACACATGTGCTCAGTGAGGACACACACACACATGTGCTCTGTGAGGACACACACACATGTGCTCAGTGAGGACACACACACATGTGCTATGTGAGGACACACACACACATGTGCTCAGTGAGGACACACAAACACACACATGTGCTCAGTGAGGACACACACACATGTGCACTGTTAGGACACACACACATGTGCTCTGTGAGGACACACACACACATGTGCTCTGTGAGGACACACACACACATGTGCTCTGTGAGGACACACACACATGTGCTCAGTGAGGACACACACACACATGTGCTATGTGAGGACACACACACACATGTGCTCAGTGAGGACACACACACACACATGTGCTCAGTGAGGACACACAAACACACACATGTGCACTGTTAGGACACACACACATGTGCTCTCTGAGGACACACACACATGTGCTCTGTGAGGACACACACACATGTGCTCTGTTAGGACACACACACACATGTGCTCAGTGAGGACACACACACACATGTGCTCTGTTAGGACACACACACACATGTACTCAGTGAGGACACACACACACATGTGCTCAGTGAGGACACACACACATGTGCTATGTGAGGACACACACACACATGTCCTCTATGAGGACACACACACATGTGCTCTGTGAGGACACACACACATGTGCTCTGTGAGGACACACACACATGTGCTCAGTGAGGACACACACACACATGTGCTATGTGAGGACACACAGACACACACACATGTGCTCAGTGAGGACACACAAACACACACATGTGCTCAGTGAGGACACACACACATGTGCACTGTTAGGACACACACACACATGTGCTCAGTGAGGACACACACACACACATGTGCTCAGTGAGGACACACACACATGTGCTCAGTGAGGACACACACACATGTGCTCTGTGAGGACACACACACACATGTGCTATGTGAGGACACACACACATTTCCTCTATGAGGACACACACACATGTGCTCTGTGAGGACACACACACACACATGTGCTCTGTGAGGATACACACACACACACATGTGCTCTGTGAGGACACACACACATGTGCTCAGTGAGGACACACACACACACATGTCCTCTATGAGGACACACACACATGTGCTCTGTGAGGACACACACACATGTGCTCAGTGAGGACACACACACACATGTGCTCTGTGAGGACACACACACATGTGCTCAGTGAGTCACCTAGCAACACGGGTCAGAGCTTTGATCCAATCAGAGGACAGATCCAGCAGGTAAGGGCTCTTGTGAGCGAGCGGTCATCCTGGAGCAGGCGTAAGCCGGCGCCGCCATCGTTATTTAATACGCGGCTTGCTTTCGATGCGTCGAAGACTAAAACAAAAAATGTAACCGGCGACAACCGTTATTATGAAAGTGGATGTTTGACGAGGCGCCATCGCGATCGGAATGTCAATCGGCGGTTATTTATTCACGCGGGCAGCGAGGGAGAGAGCAGAGCGACCCTCGAGCTTGACCTCGCACGCTTTGAACTTTTTCCCCTCCCCCGCTCTCGTCTCAGCCCCTCCCCCTCCCCTCCCCCTCCCCCTCCCCGCCTCCTTTTCTGTTGTTGGTTCCGGCCGCCCGGCCCGCGTCCATAAACCACATGACATTCTTTCAGGAATGTAAATAGCAGAAAGTGCTTTTTGTGAAACTAGAATTCAAACGTTCCAGACCGCATAATTATTTAGAGAGCGTATTTAAATACCTCTTAGGTTTACGGAGAAATGCACGCAATTATCCCGCTTCGACGTCCTCGCCCGTCATTCGGTCCGGGGGACAGGGGAGGAAACTACAGGAACGCCGATCGCCGCGGCAACGAACCGTGAAACGATGAGCGAGGCGTTCGATGAGCGAACTTTCGAAACCCGAACGAGGAGCGTCGTCCGTCGGGCTCTCGGCTGCAGACGCGCTGCGATGTCGGGGAAGTCGACTCCGTTCGTCAGGGCATGAAGACACAATGCCCCCCCCCCCGATAACGATAACTCTAATATATGCCGATCCATGTGTACCTCTACACACGCCATGTGTAGCAACACGGCCGAGCTCAGGTGGCCTGTCTCAAGGCTCGGGGGACGTTGGAATGACAGGACGACTCTGACCGTGTGTGAAGTCTTTTTCTGCAGTAAAATATGCAAAGAATCTGATTTGCCAAACACAGTAACTTCACAGATCTCTTCTTGTGCCCCCCCCCCCCCCCCCATGATCAAATACACAACACTGACAGCCCAACATCTCCTCCAGCCAACACACACACACACGGCAGGCCGGTATGATATCTAAGTGAGTGTGTGTGTGTGATCTCTTCCTCTGTCAGACGTCTGTTTCTTCTCCCAAGACAAAAAGATCGGCGACGAGACGTAAAAAAAACACGCAATAAACGCCGTTATTGAGGAAATAATAATTAATGGTGAGCTAGCGGGACAAAGATGTTCTCCAAAGACGAGCCCCCCCCCCCCCCTCCCCGAGGGACACGGCGAGGCGGCAATTAAATGACAGGCGAGGTGTGTATTAGAATTCCTCTCGTGGGCCTCGGCGGGCTGGTGAGATGCAGGATGCGATGCTTTGAACCCCCCCCCCCCCCCTCAGTGTGGTTCCCCCATCAAACACGTCCTCCAGGTCCTTTGATCCGCTGGGTGGGATGTGTCCTTGGAGATACGCGTCTACTTCCTCAAAGCTCTTTGTGTTGCCAGCACCTCATTTCTCGTTTCCCTTTTCTCAGAGTTTTTTTTCCGGTGCTCAGCTGCACAGACGAAACGAGCGGCGTCCGGGTCACGTGACGCCTGGTGAGTTTTAAACATGCGGGATGTGCATGCCGCTCATGAGGCGTGATGACCGTCTACGTGCACGGTTCATACACATGTTGACCGATGGGTGTCCAGGACTTCTCAAGGACTTTAAACCAAATTTCCGTGACCAAACACTTTGTGAAATCTCGGTGGACGTATACCTTAAAGGAGAAAGGGGGGAGAGATAGATATCGGGTAGAAGCAAAGAGTAGAATGAGAGAAATAAAGAAAGAAAGATAAGGATGTGGATGTCTTTGTAGTCACGGAGACGGAGAGACGCTGGTTTCATCACGGAGCCCCATCTGGCCCATGAGCAAGGCACGTCGGCCCCTCAACCTTTAAAGGGCCGGCTCGGGTTACACATCAATCCAGTCCCATGCAGCTGCGCCTGGAGAGCAACTCAACACGGACATGGCCAAGCACACGCTAACGTGCATGCACACACACACACACACACACACACACACACACACAATTGCACACTTGCACAAAATAAATGCTCATCAATTACTAAAATGTGTACACGTGCAAAATAAGACAGATGGATGGAGATTGAAGGATCAACAGGCAGAGATCTCTCGCACACACACACACACACACACACACACACAAAATGCACGAAATAAATACTCAATTACAAAAATATGTACATATGCAAAATAAGATGGATGAAGACTGAAGGATGAACATACAAGAGATCTCATACACACACACACACACGCATACACACGCATACTCTCACACACACATACACTCACACACACACACATGCACACCTGCACAACACAAATGCTCATCGATTACAAAAATGTGTCTGTGTGTCTTAAGAGAGATGGATGAACAGAGATTTTATAAAAACACACACACACACACACACACACACACACACACGGTAAAACACAAAAAGGACAGTTCTGATGTTAACTTGAAAGAGACAGACCATAATTAAAACCAATGGGCAGCAATGCGAGATAAACCGGACCCCTCCTCATTTAACGGAACCACCGGGCCGGTGTCTGACAGATGTTCCAGCTCTATTTGATGTGTGTGTGTGTGTGTGTGTGTGTCTGTGTGTCTGTGTCTTTGTGTGTGTGTCTGTGTGTGTGTGTCTGTGTCTTTGTGTGTGTGTGTCTGTGTGTGTGTGTGTCTGTGTCTTTGTGTGTGTGTGTGTGTCTGTGTCTTTGTGTGTCTGTGTCTTTGTGTGTGTGTGTCTGTGTCTTTGTGTGTGTGTCTGTGTGTCTGTGTCTGTGTGTGTCTGTGTGTGTCTGTGTGTGTGTGTGTGTCTGTGTGTGTGTTTGTCTGTGTGTGTGTGTCTGTGTCTTTGTGTCTGTGTGTGTGTGTGTGTTTGTGTGTCTGTGTCTTTGTGTGTGTGTGTGTATGTATGTGTGCGTGTGTGTCTGTGTGTGTGTCTGTGTGTCTTTGTGTGTGTGTGTCTGTGTCTTTGTGTGTGTGTCTGTGTCTTTGTGTGTGTGTCTGTGTGTCTGTGTGTGTGTGTGTGTCTGTGTGTCTGCGTGTGTATGTGTGTGTGTGTGTGTCTGTATCTTTGTGTCTGTGTGTGTGTGTTTGTCTGTATGTGTGTGTCTGTGTCTTTGTGTGTCTGTGTGTGTGTGTGTGTGTGTGTGTGTGTGTGTGTGTGTGTGTCTTTGTGTGTGTGTGTGTCTGTGTCTTTGTGTATGTGTGTGTGTGTGTCTGTGTCTTTGTGTGTGTGTCTGTGTGTCTGTGTGTGTGTGTGTCTGTGTGTTCAAGATTCAAGATGTTTTATTTGTCACATACACACACAGGGTGTGCAGTGAAATGAAAGTGGCAATGCTCAGCAGGAATGTGCAAGGGCAACAAGTACACACTATTTACAATAAAAAACAACACAATATTTACAGTAAGTGTGTGTGTGTGTGTGTGTGTGCCTAAAAGGGGCAGTTGTGTGGGTCTATGTGGGGGTCCTGGTGAGGTCGGAGTTCACAGTCCTGATGGCCTGAGGAAAGAAACTCCGTCTCAGTCTCTCTGTTCTTGCAGCGTGACTACGGAGGCGCCTGCCTGACCGCAGCAGCTGAAACAGTCTGTTGTTGGGGTGGTGAGGATCCTTCATGATCCTGCCGGCTCTGGTTCTGCACCTCCTGGTATACAAGTCCTGCAGGGTGGGGAGTGTAGTTCCAATAGTGCGTTCAGCCGAACGCACTACTCTCTGCAGAGCCTTCCTGTCCTGAGCGGAGCAGTTGCCAAACCAGGCTGTTTCAAGATTCAAGATGTTTTATTTGTCACATACACACACAGGGTGTGCAGTGAAATGAAAGTGGCAATGCTCAGCAGGAATGTGCAAGGGCAACAAGTACACACTATTTACAAATAAAAAACAACACAATATTTACAGTAAGTGTGTGTGTGTGTGTGTGTGTGTGTGTGCCTAAGAGGGGCAGTTGTGTGGGTCTATGTGGGGGTCCTGGTGAGGTCGGAGTTCACAATCCTGATGGCCTGAGGAAAGAAACTCCGTCTCAGTCTCTCTGTTCTTGCAGCGTGACTATGGAGGCGCCTGCCTGACCGCAGCAGCTGAAACAGTCTGTTGTTGGGGTGGTGAGGATCCTTCATGATCCTGCCGGCTCTGATTCTGCACCTCCTGGTGTACAAGTCCTGCAGGGTGGGGAGTGTAGTTCCAATAGTGCGCTCAGCCGAACGCACTACTCTCTGCAGAACCTTCCTGTCCTGAGCGGAGCAGTTGCCAAACCAGGCTGTGATGCTTCCTGTCAGGACGCTCTCTACAGCTCCAGAGTAGAAGGACTGAAGGATCCTCTGGGAAACTTTAAATTTCCTCAGCTGCCTGAGGTGGTAGACTCGCTGCCTTGCCTTTCTCACCAGAGTGTCTGTGTTTGTTGACCATGTCAGATCCTCGGTGATGTGGACTCCCAGGTATTTATACCGCTCACCCTCTCCACAGTAGTCCCGTTAATCCCCAGTGGTGAGTCGTCCTCTGTTGTTGTACCTTCCTAAAGTCCACAATCAGCTCCTTAGTTTTGGTGACATTCATGATGAGGCTGTTGTCCTGGCACCAGAGTGACAGATCAGCAACTTCCTCCAGGTAGGCCTTCTCGTCGTTGTCGGAGATCAGGCCCACCACCACTGTGTCATCCGCAAACTTGATGATGGTGTTGGAGCTGAACCTGGCCACACAGTCATGTGTGTACAGAGAGTACAGTAGGGGCTGAGGACGCAACCCTGGGGATCCTGTGTTCAGGGTGAGGGATTTGGAGTGTGTCTGCCCACCCTGACCACCTGTGGCCTGGCGGTCAGGAAGTCCAGGATCCAAGCACACAGGGGTGTTCAGTCCCAGCTCAATCAGCTTGCCGGCCAGTCTGGAGGGACTATGGTGTTGAAAGCTGAACTATAATCAATGAACAGTAGTCTCACATAGCCCCCTCTGGCTGTCCAGATGAGAGAGTGTGGTGTGCAGTACCTGGGAGACAGCATCATCCGTGGATCTGTTTGGGCGATAAGCAAACTGCAGCGGGTCCATGGAGGAAGGAGGAAGGCGCAGATGTAGTCCTTTATCAGCCTCTCAAAGCATTTCATGACCACCGAGGTGAGGGCCACCGGTCGGTAGTCATTCATACATGCTGGAGAAGCATTCTTGGGCACAGGGACAATAGTGGATCTCTTGAAGCAGGCGGGGACCACGGACTCAGCCAGGAGAGGTTGAATATTGTGGTGAACACTGGAGCTAGCTGGTTAGCACAGGTCTTCAGTACTCGCCCAGATATGCCATCTGGACCTGCAGCTTTCCTGGTGTTCACCCTCAACAGAGCCCTCCTCACACTGTGCTCGGTCACAGAGGGTGTGTGTTCATCCCCAGCGGTAGTACTCACCTCGGCTACATAACGGTGTTGTTGTTAGCGGCGAGCTAGCGCTGTTGTTGCTAGCCTCAAACCGTGCATAAAATGAGTTCAGGTCGTCCGCTAGGGATGCGTCGGCACTCACCATTGCGCGGGGTCTGCTCTGGTAGTTTGTAATAGTCCGTAGCCCCTGCCATAGGCGCCTGGTGTCGCGCTGCTCCATCTGTGATTCCACTCTGTCTCGGTACCTCCTTTGGCGTTCTTCACCGCCCTCCTCAGTCCATAGACCGCTGCCTTGGACTCGTCCATGTTGCGGATACAAGACCGGAGTTATAGGCAGCAATGCAGGCGTTCACAGCTTCACGGATGGATCTATCAACCCACGGCTTTTGATTAGGAAAGACCCTAACTTTTACCGTGGGGGCGATGGTGTCCGTTAAGCGTTGCTATGAGGCTCATTGCTACTTCCGCAAACTCGCTGGCGTCACTGGAACTGGATTGGATCATGTCCCAGTCGACAATACTCAGAGCGTCCTGTAGCTCAGCCTCTGATTGGTCAGACCACCGCATTCGTTCCTCGTCACTACCGCTTCCGCGCGATCCTTTGTTTATACTCCGGAAGCAGAAAAATGGCGGCATGGTCTGATTTCCGTAACGGAAGGAGAGAGCCAGCCTTATATCCTCTCTTGCATGGTGTATAGCAGTCGTCGAACGTTCTTTCACCTCTGGTAGCACGTAATGTGCTGGTGAAAGTTCGGCATGACTTTTTAGGTTTGCCTTGTTGAAGTCCCAAGCGACCACCACAGGCGCGTCGGGATACTTGTTCTCATGCCCACATAACACATCGTGTAGGTCCGAGAGTGCTACGTCGGTGTCCGCTTGTGGTGGAATGTGAGCGGCTGTGGTGATGACCGAGCTGAACTCCGGGGAAGGTAGAATGGGCGGCATGAGATCGTCAGATGTTCCAGGTTCGAGCAGGAACGAGAAAGAGTCTTAATGTTCTTGGGGTCGCACCACATGTTGTTCGTCATGAAGCAGACCCCTCCACCCTTAGATTTACCAGACTCTTCCGTTCTGTCTGCACGGAAAACAGAGAAGGACTCGGTTGGACATATGACTCGATCCGGCACCAGCGGGGTCAGCCAAGTTTCCGTCAGACAAAAGATATTACAATCCCGCATGTCCCGTTGGAATCTGATCCTTGCCCTAAAATCATCCATCTTATTTTCCAGAGACTGGACGTTAGCAAGAAGGATGCTGGGCAGAGGTGGACGGTGGGCTTGAACTCTCAGTCTGTTCCGAATTCCGCTCCGTTTCCCTCGATGTTTTCGTCGTCTCCCCGTAGTAGCGGCTCCACTGCTGTTGTTGTGGTTCGCTCGTACGATCTCTGCCGGCCACGCTGGATCGATGGAAAAAGTGGACAAAAACCCTTGTTTTGCGCAAAAGTTTATGTCCAAAAGTGTGCTGCGGTCGTATGTTGTTAGTGCCAGTGTGTTTGTGGCAAAGAAAATATTAAAAATAAACACAAAAACTAAAAGAGCGCACAATCTCCGCGGAGCTGCCGCGACGGCGACTGGACACTGCCGCGCCATGCTTCCTGTCAGGACGCTCTCTACAGCTCCAGAGTAGAAGGACTGAAGGATCCTCTGGGAAACTTTAAATTTCCTCAGCTGCCTGAGGTGGTAGAGGCGCTGCCTTGCCTTTCTCACCAGAGTGTCTGTGTTCGTTGACCATGTCAGATCCTCGGTGATGTGGAATCCCAGGTATTTATACCCGCTCACCCTCTCCACAGTAGTCCCGTTAATCCCCAGTGGTGAGTACGTCCTCTGTTGTTGTACCCTCCTAAAGTCCACAATCAGCTCCTTAGTTTTGGTGACATTCATGATTCAAGATTCAAGATTCAAGATTCAAGATGTTTTATTTGTCACATACACACACAGGGTGTGCAGTGAAATGAAAGTGGCAATGCTCAGCAGGAATGTGCAAGGGCAACAAGTACACACTATTTACAATAAAAAACAACACAATATTTACAGTAAGTGTGTGTGTGTGTGTGTGTGTGTGCCTAAGAGGGGCAGTTGTGTGGGTCTATGTGGGGGTCCTGGTGAGGTCGGAGTTCACAGTCCTGATGGCCTGAGGAAGAAACTCCGTCTCAGTCTCTCTGTTCTTGCAGCGTGACTACGGGCGCCTGCCTGACCGCAGCAGCTGAAACAGTCTGTTGTTGGGGTGGTGAGGATCCTTCATGATCCTGCGGCTCTGGTTCTGCACCTCCTGGTGTACAAGTCCTGCAGGGTGGGAGTGTAGTTCCAATAGTGCGCTCAGCCGAGCACTACTCTCTGAAACCTTCCTGTCCTGGAGCAGTTGCCAAACCAGGCTGTGATGCTTCCTGTCAGGACGCTCTCTACAGCTCCAGAGTAGAAGGACTGAAGGATCCTCTGGGAAACTTTAAATTTCCTCAGCTGCCTGAGGTGGTAGAGGCGCTGCCTTGCCTTTCTCACCAGAGTGTCTGTGTTTGTTGACCATGTCAGATCCTCGGTGATGTGGACTCCCAGGTATTTATACCGCTCACCCTCTCCACAGTAGTCCGTTAATCCCCAGTGGTGAGTACGTCCTCTGTTGTTGTACCCTCCTAAAGTCCACAATCAGCTCCTTAGTTTTGGTGACATTCATGATGAGGCTGTTGTCCTGGCACCAGAGTGACAGATCAGCAACTTCCTCCAGGTAGGCCTTCTCGTCGTTGTCGGAGATCAGGCCCACCACCACTGTGTCATCCGCAAACTTGATGATGGTGTTGAGCTGAACCTGGCCACACAGTCATGTGTGTACAGGGAGTACAGTAGGGGGCTGAGGACGCAACCCTGGGGATCCTGTGTTCAGGGTGAGGGGTTTGGAGGTGTGTCTGCCCACCCTGACCACCTGTGGCCTGGCGGTCAGGAAGTCCAGGATCCAAGCACACAGGGGTGTTCAGTCCCAGCTCAATCAGCTTGCCGGCCAGTCTGGAGGGACTATGGTGTTGAAAGCTGAACTATAATCAATGAACAGCAGTCTCACATAGCCCCCTCTGGCTGTCCAGATGAGAGAGTGTGGTGTGCAGTACCTGGGAGACAGCATCATCCGTGGATCTGTTTGCGCGATAAGCAAACTGCAGCGGGTCCATGGAGGAAGGAGGAAGGCGCAGATGTAGTCCTTTATCAGCCTCTCAAAGCATTTCATGACCACCGGTGAGGGCCACGGTCGGTAGTCATTCATACATGCTGGAGAAGCATTCTTGGGCACAGGGACAATAGTGGATCTCTTGAAGCAGGCGGGGACCACGGACTCAGCCAGGAGAGGTTGAATATTGTGGTGTACACTCGTCCTAGCTCGTTCGCACAGGTCTTCAGTACTCTCCCAGATATGTCATCTGGACTTGCATCTTTCCTGGTGTTCACCCTCATCTGAGCCTTCCTTACACTGTGCTCGGTCACAGAGAGTGTGTGTTCATCCCCAGCGGTAGAACTCACCTCGGCTTAACGTTGTTGTTGTTAGCGGCGAGCTAAGCGCTGTTGTTGCTAGCCTCAAACCGTGCATAAAATGGGTTCAGGTCGTCCGCTAGGGATGCGTCGGCACTCACCATTCGCGGGGTCTGCTCGTAGTCTGTGATAGTCCGTAGCCCCTGCCATAGGCGCCTGGTGTCGCTGCTCCATCTGTGATTCCACTCTGTCTCGGTACCTCCTCTTGGCCTTCTTCACCGCCCTCCTCAGTCCATAGACCGCTGCCTTGTACTCGAGCATGTTGCGGATACAAGACCGGAGTTATAGGCAGCAATGCAGGCGTTCACAGCTTCACGGATGGATCTATCAACCCACGGCTTTTGGTTAGGAAAGACCCTAACTTTTACCGTGGGGACGATGGTGTCGCTAAGCGTTGCTATGAGGCTCATTGCTACTTCCGCAAACTCGCTGACGTCACTGGAACTGGATTGGATCATGTCCCAGTCGACGACACGCAGAGCGTCCTGTAGCTCAGCCTCTGATTGGTCAGACCACCGCTTTACGTCCCTTGTCACTACCCGCGCGATCTTTTGTCGGTACTCCGGTAGCAGGAAAATGGTGGCATGGTCTGATTTGCCGAACGGAGGGAGAGAGACAGCCTTGTAGCCTCTCTTGAATGGCGTATAGCAGTGGTCCAACGTTCTTTCCCCTCTGGTAGCACACGTAATGTGCTGGTGAAAGTTCGGCATGACTTTTTTTAGGTTTGCCCTATTAAAGTCCCCAGCCACCACCACAGCCGCGTCGGGGTACTTGTTCTGATGCCGACATATCACACTCATTTGGATTTGGCTCTCGACGGAGGCGGTCGCACTTTTCTCCCCCTCTCCTCCCCATGACCTTCCCCTCGCTGCTTGGCTCTCTCGTTATGTCTTGTCTGTCTCTATACTTGTGAGACTCTCTCCGCATCGCTCTTCGAACTAAAAACCATGGACGTAATCAACTGGTCCTTAAACGCAATTGACACCATCTTCTCGACGAAAGCCGGGTTCGGGGAACCTGCCTGTCCTGCTGGGACGAATGTTGCTGGATACACGATGGGCGCGGGGGCGAAGTGGCGGGTCTTGTGCCTAGCACCACTCTCCGTGGAGGACGTGAAGACATCTACATATTGAACTTTGATTACAGGATTTCTGCTGTTTGGATTGGCGCTGCCCTGGCTTATCGGAAAATTAAGGAAACGGTGACAGCCGTTAAAAGCCCCCTAAGGCTGCCCGACATGATTGACGCGTTGGGCAGAGTTGTTGGCACTCAGACTTTGGCATTAAACCGTCAGAATGACAACATCGTGGAGAAGCTGACGGCTCTGCAAATGAAATTGGATCGATTTGAAATCCTATTGGCAAACGGGAGGAAATTGGAGGAATAGTGGGTGCGAAAAACTGAATTGCAGCTACTGGAAGACCAAACAATCCCAATCTTATCTGCTTTCGGCTCCCTCTACCAGGACGGGCCCAAGGCCGTGACTGGAATAACAACTCCCCCGAAGATCACTGAAGCGAGACTCTCTCATTCCCATTCCCTTCCCCCTATCCACAGACACCTGTGGTTGTTTTCTCCCCAGGCCCCTTCAAGGCCATCTCCATGGCAACGACCATCTTGTGGACTGAGAACTTTGTCTGTTGTGGACTGGGGGAGGACGATACAGGCCATTCACACACGAACTTAACAAACTGAAATGCACTCACTACCCCCATCACGCCTGCGCCTGCTTTGCCCCCCCAGGGTGACAGGACGGGCTCTGCGTCCGCGCCGTGCGGCGAGGGACCGGGCTGGCTGCTTGTCGTTGCTGGTTACGTTCTGCCGCCATTGACGGGTCTACCGCCCAGTCTTTGGATTACCTCCCTTCCCCCCTTTCCTACTCGTTGCAAGTCATGTCTAAGATGTATGTGCTTATGTGCTATGGTGTTTTGTTTCTCCTGCTCCACACTGTACCCTCTAGGGGCATAGTCGGGGTGGCTTTTCTTTCTCGCCTCTCTTCCCTCATGTTATGCTGTCATCTTTCATCCACCCTTTCCTAGATGGCGCTGGGCAGCTCTCGCAATATTGGTCTTGTGATTCTTGCACCTTCCGCCAAAAAAAGTTCCTCGTTTGTTTGTGTTTTTAATATGAACATTCTTTGGCAATAAACATGTTTCTGATTTCTGATTTCTGATGTAGGTCCGATAGTGCTACGTCGGTGTCCGCTTGTGGTGGTATGTAGACGGCTGTGGTGATGACCGAGCTGAACTCCCGGGGAAGGTAGAATGGACGGCATGAGATCGTCAGATGTTCCAGGTTGACAGGAACGAGAAAGAGTCTTAATGTTCTTGGGGTTGCACCACTTGTTGTTAGTCATGAAGCAAACCCCTCCACCCTTAGATTTACCAGACTGTCTGCGTGTGTCTGTGTGTGTGTGTGTGTCTGTGTGTGCGTGTCTGTGTGTGTGTGTGTCTGTGTGTGTGTCTGTGTGTGTGTCTGTGTCTTTGTGTGTGTGTCTGTGTCTTTGTGTGTGTGTCTGTGTGTGTGTCTGTGTGTGTCTGTGTGTGTCTGTCTGTGTGTGTCTGTGTCTGTATGTGTGTGTCTGTGTCTTTGTGTGTGTGTGTGTGTGTGTGTGTGTGTGTGTGTGTGTGTCTGTGTGTGTGTCTTTGTGTGTGTGTGTGTGTGTGTGTGTCTTTGTGTGTGTGTGTGTGTGTGTGTGTCTTTGTGTGTGTGTGTGTGTGTGTGTGTGTGTGTGTGTGTGTGTGTGTGTGTGTGACTGGCAGGCCCTCTTCACGTGTCCCTCCCTTCCTCCCCATCATGGGCTCAGGGTGTTTCTATTGAAAGCTGATTCCTACGGCGGCTGCATGAGCAACACATGACGCACATGGTACAGATATGCAGTGATGCATTATGGGTAAGCATCGGGTGAGATGGCAGTACTGTATAGTTATAGTATCAGGGGATCTCATTAAAGTACATACAGCATGTTTGTGTTTTATCTTCTGCTCCAACACATTTATTGAGACTGCCATGAAACCGTACATGTGTTCTCTGTGAATTGTAATCATTAAATATTCAAACAGTTAGAATATTTAAAAAGGCATTAGAACGTTCGGTAATTCATGAGTGAATGAGTAATTAAGGAACGAGTCCTAAAACCGCTAAACGAGTTAGCATCCAGTTCACGTGTCTCCAAGTCAAAGTGTTTTTATGTATTGGGTTTAGATTAAATACCGGCAATATAATCTGCCGTTAACACAAAGTTCAGAGATTTAAAGCTTTTGTCTCAACATAATATGTCAGTAACTACCCCACTCGTGAACTTACAAGCTTAATTAGCATTAGTTTGCTGAATTAGACTTAAATTGGCTAAATAGGATGACTGATCAATAGTCTGCCTTTAGCTTATAGAGCTGGTGGCTTGACATCATGTGGTGTTATTATTATTTATTAATCACGCTTCTGAAAATAAAATTGTGGTATTCATTTTATCTTGCTGAACAAAACATTCAATTTAGCAGAAAACGCCTGTTGGGAAGAAAAAAACATCGGCTTTATGTTGAGGGAACCAGTGTAATAAGAAGAAGAAGAAGAAGAAGAAGAAGAAGAAGGCCTTATAATTCTTTCAATGTTTCCATTTTATTCTAAATCTGTTTAAATAGAAGCGTACGCTACCTAGCATCACTAGCAAACTAATGCGCTAATCGCGATGAGCATCTCTTGACTGTAAACGCGCTGTAGCTCAAAGCAGTATACATAATATACATAAATATACGGCCATTCCACTTTAAACATGTCCTTTAACTGTTACAACAACAATAATAAACATGTTTACTCTTTCACACGGTCTCACTAGCTAGCCTGTAGTTTCACTCTCTGTAGTTCACCTCTATACTTTCCCTTGGAACTGGCAGCGTGTATAGAGCCATGAACGTAGTAGTTTCATATGTAAAGATAGGTTTCTCTCCAGTCCTATGTTTGTCCCAGACACTGTATTTGTTGAGTCCCTGGAGATATTTTTTGTTATTGTTCCCGGGACAATGGGAAAATAAAGACAATGGTTTAAAAGGGGTTCATGCCCCCTCAATAGTTGTAGTGTCTCCTCTCAGAGATGTCTGCTTTCTCTCAAACATAATGAGACTTTATGGCACATAGTTTGTGGTGCTAAACTACAAACAAAAAACCATAACATGGTAATCCGGTTACTTAAAATAATCCAGATTATCTTGAGTAACCAAAACAGTCTGGATTGGTCAAAAGAGGAAGACATGTATTTTGAATTTAGTGGTAAACTATCCCTTTAAAGCGCACTAAGTCGGTAAAAGAGATGATATTTTACTGATGGCTCACATTTCTCCAGCAGATGTACAATTAGAGACTTCTGCCTTCCAGCCACATATGATATTAGCTGTAAAACCTTGATTTGAAGGACACGATTCCCTTTCTAGCGATGATAGACCTTTATTTGTCCTGATGAGGACGATCCTTCATCTTCCCACCGTGTCATCCACTGGGCCTCGTCCCTGGAAGAAAGGCCTCGCCATCATTATCTCCTGATCTGCCTATTCCTTGTGGTTCTGAGACCAATAGGACACGAACAAAGAGGATGATAATACAAATGGGTGAAGATAAGTGGAACTCATTTTTAGCTGGAATTGAAACAAGTGTTTGATTCATTTGAAGGAAAAAGAAAGAAACCACGATAAGGAATATAATTTGATTTGTTTTGGCATTAGCAGACGTTTTGGTTCTGGATGGTCGGGGGGGAAATTAGTGAAGCTTCTTTGCCTTCGAAAAATAATGAACAATGGAGGAAAAACAAATGGAGAGAGTGAGATAGGGAGGAGGGTAGCATCAGGACTCTGCTGTTCACAAATTGGTGGGTCTCAGCTGGTTTCCGAGCCTTCAGCCTCCAGGTGAATTTATCTGTCTCTTCATTGTGATGCTTTTTTTCTGGACTTTCAGTTGTATCCGAATGACAACGCTGTCGGCGAGAGAGAGAGAGAGAGAGAGAGAGGGTATAGTTGACGGGAGAGGAGTGAATAAAAAGAAACCAAACCACCGTTCCCCCTCCTCCCATCCTTTACCCCCCCCCCCCCCCCTGTCAGACGGTCCTGGACGCCCCGAGGAGATCCGACCTGTTTGTAATCCCGGTTCTTCCTCTTCATGTCTGTGTGTTTACAACCTGACCGCATCGCTGCCGTCTGTGGTCCACGTCTCTCTCTATTAAAATCCGGAGATGCTGTGGCAGCAACGGGATGTATTCATTGTCCTTGGCTGACGGCTTCTGAGAGAGACGAGCTTCACAGTGATAGCTTTTCTTCCCTCTGCACTCCACTGACAAGTGATGGGCAATTAACTTTGCAACCCCCCCTCCCCCCCCCCCCATCTGCACATGGTCATAATGGACATTTGTTGCCTGGGGTCTGAGTGATTGGTGAAGTGCTGTACGACTGTCATCTCATGGTTGCTTCTAGATCTGGTTCCTCGTTGGGGAGGAATGCAGCCGAACAGGGATTTACAGGTTCCTCAAGAGCCGTCTGGAAAGGCCTCGTTTCCTCCTTTTGTTCTTGAGTCCACGCTCGGCTTCTTTTCAACTGCGGTAATTTGCCGAAAGGGGACCCCAGCCGTAGATCACAGGGTCTGGGGTCTGGTGGGGCTTGTGGGCAGGGGGATTGGCCTTTTAGGTGGGAGGGCAACCCTGGAACTTCTTCAATGAAAACCGCATGGCTTTTAAAAATGGGCAACCTTTGGGTGGTCCAACCAACCACTAGATGACATTCAGTGTCACCCGTGTCCCACAAATCATCTCATGATCCCTCCTTATTGGCAGGTTTCAAACGGTGATGTATCCGGACGTCGGCAGCCGGTCGATTCCACGACTCCGTGAATGAATCCCAACCCGGTTGCGTTGGGTTTCCCCAATTGGCTTTTGTTGTGGCTTCTTCTGACATCTTCATCCAGATGGTTGGAAAAAAAGGGCTTCCAGAGGAAAAAGAAACTAATAAACGCTAACGGCATTCGTAAGAAAGGAATAATCCTGCGTGTAAACATGTCTTTGAACACATCGTTTATGTTCAAACCGCAGTGGACACGATGCTCTTAACGTCTTCCCGAGCTCTCGAGGTCACAAAGTAAACAGGATGGTGCAGCGCTCACCACATCTGACCCCCCACCCCCCCCCCCCCCAAGTCACCGAATATTACTAATCTGCATCACAAGGACAACGATCATCTCACTTCGGCGGTTTTCCTGTTACAAGCCGTCTCGCTCGGGGCAACAATCTGACGTCGCCGTCCGCAGACTCTGCAGAACATTTGCGGTGTGTAATTTCACAG
The DNA here is from genome assembly GCF_029220125.1 of Pseudoliparis swirei. NCBI lineage: Eukaryota > Metazoa > Chordata > Actinopteri > Perciformes > Liparidae > Pseudoliparis > Pseudoliparis swirei. The sequence continues at coordinate 28,294,695 of NC_079411.1, read as the reverse complement.
CATTGGGGGAAAAAAACCTTTCCCAAAGCCACTTTTCACTGGGGTAACTGGTCTCACATGCACACGACTGTCTTCAGGGAAGTTATACCCGGACTCGTTGAGATGCTTTAAAGCATGAAGCGATACTCATTATACGAGATGAGCGTGAGTGAATGTATGTTCACAGGATTGATATAAAGCCCATTAAATATCCGGTAAACAGATCTATGACTTATGACGCTCTTCTTTTATTCATTTTTACCCGCCGCCTTCAAAATGTATTTGGGACTCGGTTGGGACGAAAATCTGAATTTGCAGAATTATAGCGTAAATATAGCTGTGAACTATTCCATTGTAATGCAGGGTGTGTACGGTCATGGAAAACCTGGAAAAGTCATAGTATTTTAGAATGGATATTTCCAGGCCTGGAAAAGTCATTGAAAAAAAGAAATCCCAAAAGTTTTGGAAAAGTCATGGAAATGTGTTATATTTCTATGTTCATTTACACAGTTTGATTAAAAGAATAATTATAGCGTAACCGCCATTGGCCCTGTGAACTATTTCATTGTAATGCAGGGTTTGTACGGTCATGGAAAACCTGACCTGAATTTTAGAATGGTTATTTCAAGGCCTGGTAAAGTCCTTGGAGAAAAAAAAATCAACAAAACTTTGGAAAAGATAAGAAATTTGTTATATTCATATGTTCATTTACACAGTTAGATTAAAAGAACAAACAATTATATGAATATTTTTTCTTTAAATTAAACTATTGTCTCTCATTTAAGGTATATGACATACTTGTGTAGACACGGAGATTTCACAAAATGCTTGGGGATGGAAATTTGGTTTAAATTCCTGGAAATCCATCAATATGTGTATGAACCCGGTTATTGGTGCATCGTGGTTTATTCTATGTAATATCTACCTGTTTGTTTCTTTTGTCCTGATGAATAATTCTGATAAGTTTTCATAGGAAAATGCTTTTTTTATGTTTGCGATGAATTTTTGTAGATTATCTCCTGCAGTATAGTACTTATACAACTCTATTTGTCGTCTCTGCTTCAGTTAAATCTCGAGGTCCCTGCAGTAGTACGGCCACTATGGCGGCCATTGGCTTCAGTTGAACCTGTATGAAGGTTAAACAAGTGAAGCGTGTTTTCTCTGCAAATCGCCATCGAAATAACATCAGTTTACAGCGAAGAGCTTCTTCTGGCATCTTTTCCTAAAGGTTTCCAAGATTAGGCGTCACAGTATCTGCTCAGGCCAAATAGCTGAGTATGAGTATCTCATATCATGATATTCTTCCATATAAGGTATGTTCACTTTGTTGGGTTGGATTTAAAAAATGCTGAGTTGCCGGAAATATTCAATAGACAACTTTCAGACTCTTTTACCTTCAATGTTGGTCAGAAATTGGGGCTTTTTGCCACTTCAAATGAGACTGACTATTAGCATGAAATATGCTATCGTAATTATACCCTAAAATTATACCACAACATACTTGTTAGTGGCAAAAAATAACCATATACAACAACCAACACATGTGAGGCCCACCCAACCAATCATCGGTCATCTAAATTATCCAAACACGGTTAAATAAATACAAACAAAGGCAATAGTTCCACCTAATATAAAATACAGTTTGATCAAATATCATAAACTAGTGCTTCCCCCAGTATGTTGAACACCACAATGAGCCAAACGCCGTCCCGCTGGGAAGGTCGTCTCACGGTGGAGGCGACATTAGCAACAAAAAAACGTCTAAACTAAAAGAGAAAAAACAGATGCTGATATCCAGCCAAGAGCTAATGAAAGGTGGTTCTGCCATGCTGACAACCTAAATTTGAGTCTCAAGTTTGAGGAGTCAAACACAACCTCTACTGGGGGTCCGCCGGACGAATGGCGTCCCACTGAGAGCCTGTGATAGAGGGAGGGAGGGGTGACGAAGAGGTCTGGGGCTCGGATATAGAACAAACCTATTAAAATAATGCAATTAAAATCATAATCATCTTAAGAAAAGGCCCAACAGTTTAAATTAAAAACAGCATATGAGTTGGAGACAGCTACGATTGGATAGAAATAAGCTGTAGAGAGCGATGGCCGCAATGGCTACCTGCAGTGCCGGAGAAAAAAAATACCCACAGAGCTCGCCCCCACCGAGCCCTCCTCCGTCTTTCAGCTTCTGCTTTTGGTCGGCCCGCAGCGAAAATGAAAAGGAAAACGAAAATCCTCCTCCGGGTTTGAAATAAAAGGCCCGAATCAACGGCGGAGAGTTTTTTTTCCCGTTCACTTTGCTACCTGCAGTTTTCAGTAAAGTAGCTTCTCCTTCTCCTGGGTACGCATCCCGCAGTGAAACCAACGCAAAATAAAACCAACGTCCCTCCCCTCCTTTACATATCATTTCCTCATCATTTCATGCTTTTTGTTGTGGTTTTTGCGGCGGTGGGGAAAAAAAACACCTGCAGGAGTGATTTGCCAAATTTGGTAAAGTGCCCCCGGAGCTACGACCGCATCCCGGAAAACCACGAACGAGCCACATCGTGTGCACAATTCAAACAACTGCACGACAACGGCGAAAATAGAAAATAAACACTTCATTCACACTTTAGTATTGATAGCAGCAAAGAACCGCGGCTCTCCGACAGCTCCAGACTTTGACGGAGACCCCCTACCTGGCCGCCCCGGCATCCGCGACCCCCGCTGTTTGGGTATTGTCGCCCCGTTGACAGCCTCCCCCGGATTTGCCAATTTTCCCGTTGCTGGTCCAGTTTTTTTTCTCGCCCTGTCCTTTCTCAGCATTGTGCTAACTGGAATAGGTGTGTGTCCTCCCCCCCCCTGTTCACGCTGCGGTTGTAGCCCCGCGATCTGATTGGACGGTCGCTGCGCGAGACTTCATCGGGGGGGAATAATATCCCCAACAGGGCGTGTGTGTTCGTGCGAGGGTGGGGGTGCTGGGGGGGTGGAGGGCTTTGCCTTCTCGCCTCCCGACCGCAACGCGACGTCGACGATTCATTTTTACATCGCCGTTAGCTTGACGCTACGCTCCCCCCCCCCTCCCCTCTCCCGTGTCGCTCCTAGCGTGCTAAGCTAATCTGCCGATTTGCGATCTCCAAGAATGTGAACGACACAAATCTGCGAGTCCGCCGGCAGCCGGCTGTCCCATCGGGGTTTCGCGGCTCAATGTCTCGCACCACAGGACGCCAGATGAGCTTAAACGACGGCCACAGCCCGCGCTCACGACGGCTAATACAAAGAGAGAGGCTTCGAACTCACAATCAAACTAAAAAGTTAGCTTCTCTAATGTCTTTAGCCAATGCCGCATTTTATCATTAAATGAGGTAAACATGCACGAGAGGCCTCAGTGTTTACAGCCATGAGACACTTTGTGTCCTCAGATGCTCTTGGTTGTTCTCATGCACATCCTTCCCAATTTATGCGAGACTGAGGAGTCCATTGTGCCAGTTTATCGTTCTGCTAGCTCAGCATCCAGTTTAGATCCAAGAACTCCAAATCCCACAGAATGGGACAGGACCAGAGTGAGAGAGGCAGAGAGGGGGAGAGAGTGAGAGGAAAGTAAAAGCATTATCTCGCTATCAGCGGCACAAACAGATGAATGTTTGGCGGGTGAGACGCCCGCTGTGCCGCTAGCCTGCTGTGCCGCTAGCCTGCTAGCCGCCGCGGGATTAGCACCGAGCGGGCGGCTGGTTCCCAGGGTTCTTTCCCCAGCTACCTCCCGCCGAGCCGGAGACGTTGACCTTGGCCAACGGCTGGAGCTCTCCTCCCCTGCTAGGACTGAATGGCGAGCCCGGGGACGGCAGAATATTGGGTATTCACGTGAACGTAAACACCACGAGGAGAAGGCGGGCGGTGCTTTGAGGTACCCATCAACATTCATGGGGAAGCATGAAGCTGTAAAAAGAAAAGCTGACATCAAAAAAATCAGAATACTGTTGCTAACCAGAGGAACCGGCAATAATGGGATTTCTTAAAGGGACAGTGTCCTTTTTCCCCCTGGCCACCTCCCCCCGTTCCGCATGGGATAGAGCTGCAGCGTGTTTCAACACACTGGTAGTGAGTCAGTGTTTAGCCTTTGTGATCATGGCAGTTCTATATTACAGGAGATAATTTACAGAAATTCATGACATAAATTTTAAAAACGACTTCAAATGAAAAAAAAATCTGAATTATTCGTCAGGACAGAAAAAACAAAAAGGTAAATATGACAGAATAAACCTCGAGGCACCAATAACCGGGTTCATACACATGTTGATGGATTTACACGACTTTAAACCAAATTTCCATGACCAAACATTTTGTTAAAAATCTCCGTGTCTACATGAGTATGTCATAAACCTTAAATAAGAGACAATAGTTTGATTAAAAGAAAAAATATTTATATACATTTTCATTCTTTTAATCAAACTGTGTGAATGAACATATGAATACAAAACATTTCCAGGACTTTTCCAAATTTTGGGGATTTCTTTTTTTTCAAGACATTTTCCAGGCCTTGAAATAACCATTAAAAAATCCGATGACTTTTCCAGGTTTTCCATGACCGTACGAACCCTGCATTACAATCAAATAGTTCCCAGGGGCCAATGGCGGTAATGCTATAATTCTGCCAATTCAGATTTTCGTCTCTACTGGTTCCCAAATTACATTTTGAAGGCGGGGGTGTCAAAAAAATAAAAAATAAAAGAAGAGTGATGCCCCAAAAAATAAATGGAAAGACACACAAACCTTCTCATTGTAGCGTAAGCGGCGTGTTCAGGAGAGCCAGAGAGTCTCTTCAGGGGCCGGAGCTGAATTCAAAGCCTCTTGTCAGGGGAGCTTGATGTGATTATCGCCCCCTGCTAGGCCCGCGGGACGCCATCACGCTTACCCCCGCAACGGGGGGGGCGGCGGCGTCCACCATCTCCACCAGAGAGTCTGTGTGTGCATGTGTGTGTGTGTGTGTGTGTGTGTGTGGATTGACATTGTTGCTCTGCAGTTTCTCACTGATGCTAAAAGCTCAAAGGTTTGGAGTCACAAAGAAATTTCCTTATTTTTCAATGAAGATAACATTAAATGAATCATAACTCTCTCTACATAGTTAATGTGTAGATGACTATTCTCTGGTGTTTAATGAAGTCTCTCCAGAGGTGTGTAGAGGCCCATCTCCAGTGTTCTAATGGTACATTGTGTGATCGCCTTAGAAGACTAGCGGAGGGGTAGAAAACCCTGTAAAACCCTTTTTATGTGAGCGCAGCTGAAAACAGTTATGCTGGGGAGAGAAGCTTTCAAACTGGCCTTCCTTTGAGCCACAAGAAGAACTACATTAATATTTACCATAAACATCATTATTTATAACCTTGTTAATGTCTATATTTTATATTCATTTGATGAATTAAAGTGTGATTTTTCATGGAAAACACCAGATTCTGTGCGTGACCTTGAACTCCTGAGCGTGTGGCGTGATGAGACCCGATGGGCCTCCAGGTTTATGCTGACTGGACAGTAATCGGCTGATTACTTTTTAATGCATTACACCTCAAGTGTTGAGGCCATTTTAAGATTCTTTTTATTTGTGTTTGCTTGTGAAGATAAATCGTTGTTCTCTCCGCCGTCTGAGGAGCAGTTCCCCTCCCCCTCCCATTCCCCTCCCCTCCCCTCCCCCTCCCCTCCCTCTCCAGAGGAGCCGCTGCTGGCTGATATCGACGTCCTCTGGATATTGATCCATGAATTTGTACAAATGATGATAACAATATAACAATATGTCTTCTTTTGTAGCGGATTGTGATGCGGATGTGTAATGTGTGTGTATTGTGTGTGTATTGTGTGTGTGTAAAGTGTGCGTCTCTTTAGACGGCGGTCAGATACAACAACAATAATGTGAATGTTTCTTAAATTAACTCGTTATGTCACCGTTTCTTAACTTTTAGTTTTCTTTAACTCGTCTTGTTCTGCGTTTTTTTGTTTGCAAATATGTGTTAAAAAAAAAAATTATGGGTAACTGTGTTTATTATATTTTTTTATGTGTAACTTTGTGTTTCTCATGTTTTTTTATGTGTAATCATGTGTTTTCTGCATTTTTTTGTTTGTAACTTTGTGGTTTTTGTGTTTTTTTGTTAGTAATTTTGTGTTTATTTGTTTGTAACTTTGTGTTTATTATATTTTTTGTTTGTAACTGTGTTTCTTGTGTTTTTTTCTGTGTAACTATGTGTTTCTTGTGTTTATTTGTGTGTAACTATGTGTTTCTCATGCTTTTTTCTGTGTAACTATGTGTTTCTTGTGTTTATTTGTGTGTAACTATGTGTTTCTTGTATTTATTTGTGTGTAACTATGTATTTTCCGTGTATTTTTGTTTGTAACTTTGTGATTTTTGTGTTTTTTTGTTAGTAATTTTGTGTTCATTTGTTTGTAACTACGTGTTTCTTATTTATTTATTTTTGTAACTATGTGTATTATATATATTTTTTTGTAACTATGTGTTTATTATATTTTTGTTTGTAACTATGTGTTTTTTATGTTTATTTGTTTCTATCTATGAGTTTATTTCTGTTTTTTTAAGTGTATCTTCTAGTTTCTTGTGTTTTTTTGTTTGTAACTATGAGATTCTTATATTGCCGTCCAGGTCGCCCTCGCAAAATAGATTTTTAATGTCAATTGGTTTCACCTGGTTAAAGCAACACTATGTAACTTTTCACTTTTGGCGCCCCCTTCAGGTTTTTAGGTATTTAGGTATCGATTTCAGTGTCGTAAATACCCAGTGACGATAGATGCAGCCTCGCATACACTTGTATTGAGTTGGGATCATGTGTTGTCCTGTATTATAATATTATTATTATTATTATTTGTACGTGTCACGGGTTATAAAAGGTGACGAGGGGGAGGTGACGCGAGGTTTTTTTTGTTTGGAGCGCGCTGACCGACGGCGGACTCAGAACGGCAGCAATCCGGCGACTTTCTATTTTGGATTCATACCAACGGGCGGGATCACTAATAGAAGACTGCGCAGGAACACTGTGAACTGGCCCAGCACCTACCGGACTAGGGTGAAGTAGCGCGGGGATTGAACGCGGCGCCTCGCCACGTCTCTGCCTGGTCGATCAGCTGTTTGCCGGCTTTTGGGGGGGTGCGCGCGTGCAGTCATTTCCTTTTGTTTTGGGGGACTGCAAATGTGGAGTGCGTGTGATCGAATACAATATTGTTGACAACACCAAAAAGCTACATAAAAAAGCTTCCCTTATACTGTAGCTGCGAGCGTGGAGTGGCACTTTATGACATTGCGTAATCACTGCCAGAAAGCAGGTTGAGTACATCCGCCGGATATACCGGGCGGCTCCAGAATCTTACATAGCGGAGTTATTTCCCCACAGACCCCCGATGGCAATAGCGGAGACGCAAATCGTCATATTAAAAGTCATTGTAGCGGCACCATTTTTTTCAAACTGTTATTTTAAGGTCCAAAAGTTACATAGTGTTGCTTTAAATAAAGGTTTAAATACAAATAAAAACAGCAATTTTGAAGTGAAAACTTTTCCACAGTATTTTGTATTAAACACAAAACACCACCAACATGCGCAGAGGAACCTCTGATGTGAAAAGACAAATCATCCCACAGAACAAACAGACACACATATCTGACGAGTGATGCATACCCATAACCTCCGACCACCCAGAGATCAAGACAGCAGTGCATGTTGGGTAATCGGGGCATTTTCGTCAGTTTACCGCGTTTACCCCTGGAGGCGAAACGAGACTTCAAAGCAACGCTCAAAGAGTCCCGACACACACTCGTTTCCTCGCGTTGCATCGAGACTCCTCGGCCTCCCGCTCCGAGGTGGTGACGGCAAGCGGGTCTGACGGAGCGGCCATGGACCGTCTGACGTCGACTGAAGAGGAGCCAGATGGTGGGGGGGGCTGGGGGGGGTTACAAGAGACTGTCTGTCGGGCGTGCTCAGATGAGCGGAGGAAATGGGAGCTCATTGAAAAGGAGGATGCTATGAGCAGAGTGGAGGACCACAAGCGACTGAACTATATGAGGCTGAGAGAGGAACTGTGCAGTTCAGCTGTTACAGCTTAGGCTCCACCCCATCCACAGTTTAATGCATGGACTGTGACCCAAAGGAAGAACATATTGGAGTCATTTCACCAGCAGCAAGTTTTCATGTCGCTTCATATTCCGTTATATAAATATATATATTTGTTGATGCTGTGTCTGTGTGTCTGTGTGTGTGTGTGTCTCTGTGTGTCTGTGTGTGTGTGTGTGTGTGTGTGTGATGCGCGTGGGCCTGAACTCGCCTTGGCCGGGAATTCAATCAAGAATTTGAGACACTTCTAACTAAGAAATGATAAACTGGCTCCGGATCTGAGGTATGTGTGTTTCTGGAAGGAGAGTTCCCTCCCCGGACCTCTTCCTCTCTGAAGAGTCTTCTTCGTTTTAGAGTTCAGCCGGCCGGCGGAGCGGCGAGGCGAGCGGCGAGGCGTTTCGTGTTCGCGCTGCAGGAGAGCGTCTGAATAAATGCCGTAAACACTAAATCTGCCCAACAGGTGTGGAGCTGCTGCTAGCCCCGCCCCCCTGCTGCAGCCATGATGCTGATTGGTCCATGCGTCTCGTGGATAGGATATTTTTAATAAGGAGTTCTTCCTCAAAAGAAACAATTTACCCCCCCCCCCCCTCCACACACACACACACACACACAAAACAACATACCTGCTCTCTGCAGACGCATCATCGTCTGGGTGGTTGTATTTCCATCCCGGTGGTGAAATGAGGGACGATTTTTAATCAAGATTATGTGATACTAATACCAGATAAGCCCAGAATGTAATATATAAATATATATAATATAGCTCGTGTAATGAGACCCGGGGACACGCATAATAATAACAGATAAGATAATAATTGGTACGAACTCTCAATCTGCTCCGATAATTGATATCGTCACATTAGCATCGGCACCACACACACACACACTCACACACACACACACACACACACACACACACACACACACACACACACACACACACACACACACACTTATACATGAGTTAGATGGAAATATATATATGAATGTCCAGATTTATGTTTCTCAAAGTGAGAGTTAAGGAGGTATTGAAATATTAATACTTGAATTTGGAAGAACCGACCTGCAGCAGAGCTGAGTCTCTACCCCCCCCCCCCCCCCCCCCCCCCCCCCTGCCGCCCTAAATATAGATTCTATGAACGATATAGATTTTTTTCTATTGCTTGAGGATGCATTTTTTTCTTCTTCTTCTCTTTGACTGTTTTCCACGGACGCAGGAAGAAGAAGAGGAAGAGGAAGAGCGGCTTCAAGCCCCCGACGATGCGCGGCGAGCCGAGACGTTCCCACGAAGAAGAAAGAAGAGAATCCCCAAAACAGAAACCTGGCAGGACATGTGGCGCAAAGCTGCAGGTTTAGAGGAGCAACACGGACCTGTTGAACGACTCCTCCTCCTCCTCCTCCTCCTCCCGGCAGGAGGGAGGAGGAGGAGGAGGAGGACACTTGTTTCTGGCGCAGAGCGGTTTTGATCTTTTTGCATGGACATCCGTTTCCTCCATCTACAAAAGGCCATAAAAGAGACTGAGTAATCCATCTTTATGTGTGTGTGTGTGTGTGTGTGTGTGTGTGTGTGTGTGTGTGTGAGTGTTGGTGTGTGTGAGTGTTGGTGTGTGTGAGTGTTGGTGTGTGTGAGTGTGTGTGTGTGAGTGTGTGTGTGAGTGTTGGTGTGTGTGAGTGTGTGTGTGAGTGTGTGTGTGTGTGTGTGTGTGTGTGTGTGTGTGTGTGTGAGTGTGTGTGTGTGTGTGTGAGTGTGTGTGTGAGTGTGTGTGTGTGAGTGTGTGTGTGTGTGTGTGTGTGTGTGTGTGTGTGTGTGTGTGTGTGTGTGTGAGTGCGTGTGTGTGAGTGTGTGAGTGTGTGTGTGTGTGAGTGTGTGTGTGTGTGAGTGTGAGTGTGTGAGTGTGTGTGTGAGTGTGTGTGTGAGTGTGTGTGTGTGTGTGTTCGGCTCGACCTATTTCTACTGGTATGACATGAGGTTGTCGTTTCAGCCTCACAAGTAGAACTGCACACACAGTTGCACGAGGAGCTCTAACGAAGGAGACAAGGCCTCTAACCAAGGAGACAAGGCCTCTAACGAAGGAGACGAGACCTCTAACCAAGGAGACGAGACCTCTAACCAAGGAGATGAGACCTCTAACGAAGGAGACGAGGCCTCTAACCAAGGAGACGAGACCTCTAACGAAGGAGACGAGGCCTCTAACCAAGGAGACGAGACCTCTAACCAAGGAGATGAGACCTCTAACGAAGGAGACGAGGCCTCTAACGAAGGAGACGAGACCTCTAACCAAGGAGACGAGACCTCTAACCAAGGAGATGAGACCTCTAACGAAGGAGACGAGGCCTCTAACCAAGGAGACGAGACCTCTAACCAATGAGATGAGACCTCTAACCAAGGAGACGAGACCTCTAACCAATGAGACGAGACCTCTCACCAAGGAGACGAGACCTCTCACCAAGGAGACGAGACCTCTAACCAAGGAGACGAGGCCTCTAACCAAGGAGACGAGACCTCTAACGAAGGAGACAAGGCCTCTCACCAAGGAGACAAGGCCTCTAACGAAGGAGACAAGGCCTCTAACCAAGGAGACGAGACCTCTAACCAAGGAGACGAGACCTCTAACCAAGGAGACGAGACCTCTCACCAAGGAGACGAGACCTCTAACCAAGGAGACGAGGCCTCTAACCAAGGAGACGAGACCTCTAACGAAGGAGACAAGGCCTCTAACGAAGGAGACAAGGCCTCTAACCAAGGAGACGAGACCTCTAACCAAGGAGACGAGACCTCTAACCAAGGAGACGAGGCCTCTAACCAAGGAGACAAGGCCTCTAACGAAGGAGACAAGGCCTCTAACCAAGGAGACGAGGCCTCTAACCAAGGAGACGAGGCCTCTAACCAAGGAGACGAGACCCCCTTCAGACCAGAAGGACTTGATATTTTAACGTTCCTCATGTTTGGGGGATTTAGACCCAAAGACGTCTCTGAATGTATCCGAAGCTCCGGCCCGGTGTAGTGGAGCCACAGATGTGTGTGTTTTAATGTGTGACCGGGGCCGCACACACACACACACACACACACACACACACACACAAAGCCTTCTCCTTGAGATGAGGAACGAGGAATCCTCCATCAAAGCTTTGATGTGGGGCTGGAGACTGAGGGGAGTTCAAAGGGCAGATGATGGAAGAAAGAAACAGAGGGAATGAGAGAGAGAGAGAGAGAGGGGGGCAAAGGAGACTCTTAATAAGGACTAACGGCTAATGAGGTCCAGAGACATCCGACACACACACAACTCCACGTCTCCTCTTTGTGCTGCTGGTGGTCCTGGTTCTGGTCCTGGTCCTTGTTCTGGTCCTTGTTCTGGTCCTGGTTCTGGTCCTTGTTCTGGTCCTTGTTCTGGTTCTGGTCCTTGTTCTGGTCCTTGTTCTGGTTCTGGTCCTGGTTCTGGTCCTGGTTCTGGTCCTTGTTCTGGTTCTGGTCCTGGTCCTTGTTCTGGTCCTTGTTCTGGTCCTGGTTCTGGTTCTGGTCCTGGTCCTTGTTCTGGTCCTTGTTCTGGTCCTGGTTCTGGTCCTTGTTCTGGTTCTGGTCCTGGTCCTTGTTCTGGTCCAGGTTCTGGTCCTTGTTCTGGTCCTGGTTCTGGTTCTGATCCTGGACCCGCTCTAAAGACCTTTCAGCCATGTGTTCTTCACCAGCGTTCTCCCTCGGAGCTCGCTGTGATTCAGAACAGAATCCTTTTAAATAATTATGAGGGGATGTTTGCAATTTTCTTCTGGACCGACAAAAACAAAACACCTTGTCCATGTGACCAGCTGGAACCAATCAGATCACAGGAAACACACCTCACTCTGTATCTGACCATCAGCTGCAGAAAACCACATATTATTAACTTACTCATAGTATTACTCATGATAGTATACTTATAGTATTACTCATGGTATTACTCATGATATTACTCATAGTATTACATAACTTATATGTAATGTAATATAACTTAATATAACATAATGTAATATAATGTAACTTAATGTAAAGTTAGAGCGTGGTAGTTGCCGGGAGACGGGAGCGGTCGGCGAGGAATGTCTTTCACGGCTTGAAGGTTTAAAGTCGACCACGACGCCACATTACCTGTCGTCTCACCCCCCCCCCCCCCCCCTTATCATTCTGAAGGAGCCCGCGGGGGGAGAGGTGTGTGGCGAGGAGCCCGGCATTCCTGCCTGGTCCCTCATGAAGCCGAGGAGGGGAAGCTGCTCTGGATGCGCGGCCGTCCCCCAAACCCTCGGCCCGCCGAGCGGCCGCCGTGGAGCGGCTGATGGAAGCAGCATGCGGCAGGAAATTGAAGGCAGCTGCATCTCGGTTGTTTGTTTCAGTTCTTACGGGCGCTTTTTTTCATTTTTTTATCTTCCGTTCTACTTTTTCAGGAAATGAGGTCAAAGAATCAAAACTTCAACATCGGGAAGTAGAATTTTCTTCTTTTTTTTGCATATTTCTCTTTTTTTTAGTAAATCCAGCCGTGTTTCCTCGTATCTGATTGGACGGCAGTATCTATGCCCCCCTGCCATTTATTTTGTGTGCAGAATGTGTTCGTCAGCCGTTACAGGGGGAACCAGGAATGTTCGTCTTTTTGTTGTTGTTTTGCGATCCCGGCTCTGGAGGGAGGATGTGAGGCTGGCGGCCGTCAGCGGTGCCGGGTTTGATGTTCTTCAGACGGCGCTCAGCGTGACTAACGCTGCTGACACGTTTTCCTCGGTGCCTCCATCACGTCTCAAACCGAGCCGCTGCAGCTCCACTTGTTTGTGTCAGCTTTCCAGAGGTTTTTTTGGTGCCTATCTATTTATCCTTTTAGCGCCTCTCGCTCTCTGACTGGAAACAGATGACGCTTGTAAAACGGCAACGAGGAAACTGAAGGGAAAAAACCAACGACGGGACTTCAGACATCGACTCTTTGAGTCGGTGAAGCGTGACTTCAGATCCATTCGTGTACTTCCTCTTCCCGCTCAGCTTCCTGTCGGAAGCAGACGCTCCACGTTCACCTGCCGAGGGAGAACTCTGAGCTCACCTGAGCCTCATGAGGGGACGTCTTCCTGGAGGCATCTCAGTTAGTACTGGAGGCCACGGTCCAAGATACAATATATATATATACATATATATATATATGTATATATTTGTATATTACGCAATCTCCGGCAAATATACACTGAGAAATGACTTTAGTGAAGTAGAAGATGTTCTATGTCCAGTGGTTAAAAACCTTTGAAGCATGATATGATATATACACATATATAAATATATATATATATATAAAGTAGTAGTAAGTAAATATATTTATATATAAAAAGTAGTCGTAAGTAAATATATATATATATGTATATATATACATATATATGTATATATATATATCTTTATATATGAAAAGTAGTAGTAAGTAAATATATATACATATATATGTATATATATGTATGTATATATATATATATACATATATATATATACATTCATACTTATGATATTTCTTATGGTATTACTCATGTAAATATAGTTTATGGCGTTGAACTCTCATGAAGAACAGAAGTGGTGAAGGTCAGAGAGGTCGGGATGTTAATATGGACCTCTCTGTGTCCAGACCCGGATCCTCCTCTTCCACACCTGCTGCAGTTCATCAGCTCACACACACACACACACACACACACACACTCTCTACCTGCTGTTTGGACAGCTGCCCTGTAAACTTCTCATTCACACTGTTGCGTAACACCTCGACCTCGCCCCGTCACGCCGGGCGGGTCCGGACTCACGTGAGCTCCAGTCAGTCGGAACGAGACCGCTGAAGGTCGAGAGAGGTCGCCACCAAAATGAAGCCCGTTTACCAACCTGACCCCCCATCAGAGCCCCTCACACCAACCATCATCGAGGCGGTCGAGGGTCTTTTCAAGCTGTCGGGCGACCGCACAAAACCACGTGGCGGGCCGGCTTCGGCCCACGGGCCTCGTGTTTGACACCCGTGCTCGAAGGGATTCCATCGTTTTTAGCACGCGTGACGATATCTGATGAGCTCTGCAGACTACGGGGCGCTCTGGAGGCGGGTCCGTGGTACCTGAAGGGTCAACAGTCGTTTCGTGCTTCACCCTTGAGATGCAGGTGAATCCCTCGCAGCTTTAAACTCGTCCCGTTAGCTTAACGGCCGCCGCGTGTTGGAGCGCGGAGCAGATGACGAGCGCGCGTGTCGCTATTGGCTCGCTCGTCTTATTGGTGGGAAACAGTTTGAGCTCATTTGACGAGAGGAGGAGGAGGAGGAGGAGGAGGAGGAGACGGGCACCGACTTCTGACAAGAGCCCGTTGTTGTTTTTTGGGACCCCTGTTTGAACCCGAGGCTAAAAAACATCTCTCTGCTATCGCTAATATGCTAATATGTAAATCTGCTTTAAAGTCCAGAGATGTAGACAGAGAGGTTGTTCCCAGAATCGTCTGGAACAAACTTCCTTGTGATGCGTTCGTTGATGAAGTCGTCGAGGGTTTTGATCCAGAGCCGACTCTCAATATAACACGAGAACATTCAATAACACTTTATGTTCACAGGACTGAGCCGGCGGGACGCTCCGATACATTCCTGTTGTTGTTTTTCTCAAAAATACAAAACAGATATGGTAAAATAAAAAGAAAGGAAAGAGAAGCTGGAGACACATCCCCCCCCCCCCCCCCCACTCGTCCTCCCCAGATGGCGCTCGTGTGTGATACTGTACATGCGCACGATGACGCCGCGACATCCGTCAAACGCGGCGCCGGCTGTCGAGACGCCGCGACGACGAGGCTTTTCCTCGGTGGCTTTTTCCTCGGTGGCGTTCCACACCGGCGAGTTGTTGATGGTGGAAAGAAGAGAGAGAAGTCTCTCCATCCTGACGCCTGTCACTGCAGGATGTCTGCAGCTGTGAGTGCAACAGGTTCGACTCCAACGGACGGTTTACTTTGTTCATCAGACAAAGCTACAAGCGCTTCTTCATTTGCATGATGAAAATAAATACCTGAGATGACCACTAGGGGGTCAACGACAAACTGGAACAGTTTTTAGCATGTTTGGAAAAATGGGTCACGTACGTATCACCTCATAGAGCTGATTTTATTGTCATAAATCAATGAATGTACAGCAGAGAATAGATCACTCCCTAGTTATACATTGTTATAAATAAATAAAATGTAATTGTTTTTTTAAATGTTTAAAACTAGCTGGAAGAGGGTTTTATTTGGGCTTTTACTGCATATTTAGTGACTTTATTTGTTAATTAACTTGTTAAATGAATCGTGATAAGATGCTCATGCTAGATGTTAGCTAGATGTTAGCTAGATAAGAAAGATCCAATCTTGTGATTAATGTCCACATGTATATTCAAATGTCATCTAATTAATGTTTACACTCATAAGAGCTCATTTCTGTTTCATTTGGGCTTTTACTGCATGTTTAGTGACTTTATTTGTTAAGTAACTTGAATTGTAAAAAGATGCTAATGCTAGCTTTAGCTGTATGTTCCCTTTAAGAAAGAGAAAATGTTGATTAATGTTGTGATTAATGTCCACATGTAAAGATTAATGTCATCTAATTAACGTTTACACTCATAAGAGCTCATTTCTGCTTTATTTGTTCTATTAGATCTGATGGTGAAATTTGGGAAATTAAATGGAAAAGGAGAAACTTAATTTCCTGTGTGTCTATAACGGCTCATGGTTGAATATGAATAAAGAAACGCTCTCTAAACACGCTAACTGTGTTGCTACACTGAGAACTTGCTGTTGATAATTCCTAAATCCGCACCAGAGGACCGAGATATGGAAGAAGAAGTGTTTCCCAAGTGAACTCCAGTAAAAAGAATCTCACAGGAAACATAATAAAGTTTCATTCGCGGTTGCGGTTGTTTTTTGGGTGAATTAGTATTTGTATTCATTGGATGTTATTATTGGAGGGGGATGGTGATCATCTGTTTGGAATCATTCTGTATTATACAACAACAACAACTACAAAGTATTGGTTTGGTGGAGGACAAGACGGACTGTTAATTCTCATTACGACGATCCAGAGTTGAAGGGAAGGAGAGAAAACCCTCAACCTTCAAATTACATCCTATAATCATAACCCCACAACAGCTCTGGCCCTGGTCTCTATTCATCTAACGCTTCACAAACATATCACGATGCTATTGATGTGAACCGATGGATCAAATCCTATGAAATATATATATATTGTATCATATATATATAATATATATAGATATATATATTATATATATAATATATATATTATTTAATATATATATTATGTAATATATATATATTATATATGTAATATATATATATTATATATGTAATATATATATTATATATATACAATATGTACATATATAATATATATCTATTATACATGATGTATATATATCATATATATATATATATATATATATATATATATACTATATATATTATATCTATTATACATGATGTATATATAATATATATCTATTATATTTTAATATATATATATCATATATTTATATATATATATATATATATATATAAATATATGATATATATATAATATATATATATATATATATATAGCTCCTCTTCATCTCCGGTGACATTGTCCTGACGAAGAGTCGCCTCGCCTCTTCTCAAACACTCTTTTAAAGTCCTCCGTAATGTTTTTAATGCAACAATAACAGGAAATACTGCAGAGACGGAGAGAAAGACCGTCATTAAGACCTTTCCTCCTCCTCCTCCTCTTCGTCTTCGGCGTCTTTTTTTTTGTTTCTTTGTAATTTGGGGTTCCTCTCATGTTTGACATCAAAAGATGTTGAATTGTTTCCCCGATGTTGTGTACTCTGTAATTATTAATCTGCCTGCGGGGCCGAGGCCGACACACAGAGCCTCTCTGGATGTCTGATGTGGAGCGGCGCACCAGGAGGAAGAGGAGGAGACGAGGAAGGAACTGAAGAGGGAACTTTCAGACGGCAGTGAGAACTTTGAAAGACGATAGAAGGCTGAAAAATGACAAATCCAAGAAATACCAGAGCTTTAAAAGTGATAAATTGTTACGCAATAATCTCCAGCCTGTGAAGTGGGGCCATGGGTTATGAGGAGGGGCCATGGGTTAGGAGGAGGAGCCATGGGTTAGGAGGAGGAGCCATGGGTTAGGAGGAGGGGCCATGGGTTAGGAGGAGGGGCCATGGGTTAGGAGGAGGGGCCATGGGTTAGGAGGAGGGGCCATGGGTTAGGAGTTGAGGGTTAGGAGGAGAAGGGTTAGGAGGAGGAGGGTTAGAAGGAGGAGCCATGGGTTAGGAGGAGGAGCCATGGGTTAGGAGGAGCCATGGGTTAGGGGGAGGAGCCATGGGATAGGAGGAGGAGCCATGGGTAAGGAGGAGCCATGGGTTAGGAGGAGGAGCCATGGGTTAGGAGGTGGAGGGTTAGGAGGAGGCGCAGGTGACCTTCGAGACGCACCTGTTGCTCTAGAAGTGTCCTCATGCTGAGAGACGTGACCTTGACGGTTTGTTTCTACTCCCTGACTCACGATGTTCCGGCGCTTTCTGTCGTCTCCGTTGGTTCTGGCGGTTCTCACCTCGCCGGCCGTGGCGGGGGAGGGGAAGCCGCCACGAGGACTGAGAGTGAAATCCCATTAGCCGCCTCCCACTGACAACACGCCGCTTCAAGAGGACGAGCAGGTGGGAGGCTGCAGGAACAACCTGCTGTCACACACACACACGGACACACAAACATAGGCACACACACGGACACACACACACACACACATAGGCACACACACGGACAGACACACAAACATAGGCACACATACACACACACACAAACATAGGCACACACACAGACAGACACACACACACACACATAGGCACACACACGGACAGACACACAAACATAGGCACACATACACACACACATACACACACACACACACACAGACAGACACACACACACATAGGCACACACACGGACAGACACACAAACATAGGCACACATACACGGACACACAAACATAGGCACACACACGGACAGACACACACACATAGGCACACATACACACACACACAAACATAGGCACACACACACACACACACACACACATAGGCACACACACGGACAGACACACAAACATAGGCACACATACACACACACACAAACATAGGCACACACACGGACACACACACACACACATAGGCACACACACGGACAGACACACAAACATAGGCACACATACACACACACACAAACATAGGCACACACACAGACAGACACACAAACATAGGCACACACACGGACACACACACACACACATAGGCACACATACACACACACAAACATAGGCACACACACACACAGACACACAAACATAGGCACACACACGGACACACACACACACACACATAGGCACACACACGGACAGACACACAAACATAGACACACAGACACACACACAGACACACACAGACACACAGACACACAGACACACAGACACACACAGACAGAGACACATAGACACAAGGACACACAGAAATTCGGACACACAATCACACAAACTCTCACACACACACACACACACATGGACACAGACCCACACACTCACAGACACACAAACACATGCAGACACACACACACACATGGACACACACACACTCACACATAGACACAAATGGACAGACACTCATACACAGGCACACAATTCTCTCACACCAACACACACTCACACTCTCTCACACACACTCTCTCATTCTCTCTATCTCACACTCACACACTCTCTCTCATACACACTCACACTCTCTCACACACACACACACACACACTCTCTCACACACACGTGACATATGGAGTGATATTTATTTATATTTATTATCAATGGATTTCGAGTACGTCATAAACCTTAAAAAGACAATAGTTTGATTAAAATGAATAAATATGGATATAAATGTTTATTCTTTTAACCAAACTCAGCAAAAAATGAACATATGTATATAACACATTTCTATGACTTTTCCAAAACTTTTAGGATTTAATTATTTTTCAAGGGCTTTTCCAGGCCTGGAAATAGCCATTTAAAATTCCAGGACTTTTCCAGGTTTTCCATGACCGTACGAACCCTGTATTATATATGTATTCAAGCGTTTGGAAAGATTCATCCAGAGTGAACTCATCCATACAATTCAGTTTATTTTGTCCAGCCCAAAATCACAAAATGACACTCTGTAGTCGTACGACGTCTCTGACCTTTGACCTCACATCGGATCAGGAAAAACTCCCCGAGGAAAAAACTTTCACAAGGAAAAAAAGCTAAGAACCCTTCAGGAGAGCAGGAGCAGGATCAGAAGCAAGAGATGTCATGTGACCAGCATCTAGATGGTGTGACATTCAAACCGAAGCCAGATCAAAGGACTTAGAGGAAAGAGGGAGGACCAAAGAAGGGCGGACGGCTACGGAGAGATAAAGAAGAAGAAAAGCGAAGAATAATACAGAAATTACGTATTCCTCGCCATGACAACAGCCTTCTCGCTTCCACCCCGAGAGACGGCCGACGACCCCGCCGTCACTCTGCGAGGCGTTCACTTCAAGGCACGTGTGTGTGTGTGTGTGTGTGTGTGCATTAGCTAAATGACAATCACAACCATAAACAAAACCCACGGTGGCGGCGGCGGCCTCTCGTCGTCCGCGTGACGGCGACGGGTCGGCCGAGTCGAGATGAAACACGAGACGGCAGCGTTAAAAAGCGACGAGACGGATGCTTTAATACGGTGAACCAAATCTTCTCCCTCTTGTTTACAGCCTTGATGTAGCCATTGGAAAAGGATGGCGAGGGGGAGGAGAGGAGAGGGAGGAGGGAGGAGGGGAGGCTTATGTTATCTGTTAGGCTTTGCCTGCCCGGTGCATTACGAGTCCTGCATCGCCCATTTCATGGCAAGTGTACTGGAACAGATTATCACCGGAGAGAGAGAGAGAGAGAGAGAGAGAGAGAGAGATAGAGAGAGAGACAGAGAGGGGGAGGCCGGGTTTGTAGTCAGGAGATGAGTAAATCCCCCCCCCCCCCATCATTGCTTCACATTACCCACAGATTGATTTACTTTATGTATTTATTATTCTGGTATTCAGCAGTTTTTTTCTCGTTTGTGTGGCTGAAAACGTTTTCTTTGTCTGAATAAGCGATCTCACTTCATTCTGCCGGTTCATCGGCTCGTGATGTTGGAGTTGCCGCCGTCAACAGATCGTCATCGCGTCACGGATCTTCACCACGACGTTCCTGGAGGACGTCGTTATCGTCGAGGCGTGACCTCAGAGCGCCAGACAACACGGCATCGCGTTGCGTGTCGTATGTCGAGGCTCAACGTTTTCTTTTTACAGTCCTAGAAGCCACATGGCGAGCTCAGTGGGGAAGCCATTTTGTGGGCTCCCCCCTCCCTTTGCATCTGTTGATCCCCGCGGATACTTCCTGCCTCCTGTGTTCTGTGAAACATGAGACGCCTGCAGACCACCGGGAGAGGAGGGGAAGCCTCGGCTCCTCGAGGAGGCAACAACTGGAGTCATCTGGTGACCTCCAGAGGACGACCTCCAGAGGACGACCTCCAGAGGACGACCTCGAGACGACGACCTCGAGACAATGACCGGCGAGACCCTCGAGGCGGCGACCTCGATCGGCGACCTGAGAGCGACCTCGACCGGCGAGACTTTGAGGCGACCTTGAGAGGACGACCTCGAGACGACGACCTCGAGACGATGACTTTGAGAGGACGACCTTGAGACGATGACTTTGAGAGGACGACCTTGAGAGGACGACCTCGAGACGATGACTTTGAGAGGACGACCTTGAGACGACCCACCTCGACCTGACGACCTCGACGATGGCGACCTTGAGATGACCTTGAGACGACCTCGAGAGGCGACCTCGAGGCATGACTGAGACGACCTCGAGACGATGACTTTGAGAGGACGACCTCGAGACGACCCTGACGGCGACCTGAGACCACGACCCTGAGGCGACCTAATCTGAGGCGACCTCGAGGGCGACCCGAGAGGCGACCTCGAGGCGATGACTTTGAAGGCGACCTCGACCTCGAGACGACGACCTCGAGAGCGACCTAACCGAGGCGACCTCGAGGCGGCGACCTCGAGGCGATGACTTTGAGAGGACCTCGGGGAGACCACCGGGCGGCGACCTCGAGACGACGACCTCGAGACGACGACCTCGAGACGACGACCTCGAGACGATGACTTTGAGAGGACGACCTCGAGACGACGACCTCGAGACGACGACCTCGAGACGATGACTTTGAGAGGACGACCTTGAGACGACGACCTCGAGACGACGACCTCCAAGTGCTCTTGGTGAAAGACGCGATGCTAGAAAAAGGTACCTGGAAAGATATCCGCTGCTCATGCAACGATACCGTGGCGACTCGGCATCGACAGAAGCCTCCATGGTTCTGACACAAGGGTTGAAGAGTTTGGGTCGATCCTGAAGTAGATCCCATCAAGTCAACGTCCAGACGCGAGTGGTTGCGACGGACGCCGCAAATTCAAAGGGGGCGGGGCATAGCGAAGCGTCCATCGTGATTTAGGCTTGTGTAACAGAGCCAACAGAAAGACGTCTCCTCTCACGGATTGCGTTGTAATTTAGGTTTATAAACTTTTTTAATCAGGTAGCTCTTAAACAAGGTGTGTCAGATTACGTCGGCCACAGTTATTTGCGTTAAACGAGGTCCTGGAGCGGTAATGTTCGCCAACTGAGCGCGACACGCAACGACGTGTAATTACTACATAATTACACGAATGCTTAATAGAGTTCTTCGTAGATTACTGATTTCAGTAAAGCGCAGACAGCAGTTTCTTTACTGTTTATTATGTGTGCAGCTAAGTTAAAATGCCTCTTCATGATACATGGAGGTTAACTCAACAAGCCCCATTTATGATCACTTTGACTCGTTTCTCTCCAGGTGTCCTGATGCAGAATGAAGCCGACGTGGCAAAACAAGACAATGACTACAGGATGGAGGATCACTGAGGTCCTCCGCTGAGGTCAAAGGTCGGCTCGTGTTGAAGCCAGAGCTAAGAAACTCATCTCTCTCTCTCTACCTCTCTCTCTTTCTTCCTCTCTCTCTCTACCCTTCTACCTCTTTCTCTACCTCTCTACCCCTCTACCTCTTTCTCTACCCCTCTTTCTCTACCTCTCTCTCTCTCTACACCTCTACCTCTTTCTCTACCTCTCTACCCCTCGACCTCTTTCTCTACCTCTCTCTCTACCCCTCTACCTCTTTCCCTACCTCTCTCTCTCTCTCTACCCCTCTCCCTCGACCTCTCTCTCTCTCTCTACCCCTCTTTCTCTACCTCTACCCCTCGACCTCTTTCTCTACCCCTCTTTCTCTCTACCCCTCTACCTCTTTCTCTACCTCTCTACCTCTCTCTCTCTTTCTTCCTCTCTCTCTCTACCTATGTCTCTACCTTTCTCTACCTCTCCGTCTACCTCTCTCTACCTCTACCTCTACCCCTCGACCTCTTTCTCTACCCCTCTTTCTCTCTACCCCTCTACCTCTCTCTACCTCTCTACCCCTCGACCTCTCTCTCTAGCCCTCTCCCTCGACCTCTCTCTCTACCCCTCTTTCTCTACCTCTATCTCTCTACACCTCTACCTCTCTCTCTACCTCTCTACCCCTCGACCTCTCTCTCTAGCCCTCTCCCTCTCCCTCTCTCTAGCCCTCTCCCTCTCCCTCTCTCTCTCTCTCTCTCCTCTCCCTCATCTCTCTCTCGTTGCCTCTCTCCTCGGGCGGCTCTCTCTGGCGTGAGCGACCAGCGCTGGAATGCCTCTAACGCTGCGCGTGGAAACTGTGAGTGCGTTTGGGCTGAATGGTTCCAGATGTTCCTCTGGAGGTTCCACAGGGAGCAACAGCTGCTCTCTGTCGCTATGGATACCACAGAACGAGTGTTAGAGAAGCAGCTCCTCTTCATCAGGGTTCATCATGGTGACCAATGGTGTCCAGGACTTTAAACCAAATTTCCATCACCAAACATTTTGTGAAATCTCGCTGTATAGATGAGTATATAACCTTAAATGACACAAATGAATGAGACAATAGTTTGATTTCATCAATGTGCGTTAATTAACATATATATAACACATTTCTAGGACTTTTCCAAAACTTTTGGGATTTAAATTTTTTTCAGGAACTTTTCCAGGCCTGGGATTAACCATTTTTTAAATACCGTGACTTTTCCAGGTTTTCCATGACCGTACGAACCCTACTTTATGTATCATGTTTTGTAATGGAGATAGCTTTAGTAGATTGTTGTGATACTCATTTGAGTCTTTTCACAAAATCATATCTATACAGTATATATATTTAAATAATATTTCATAGGATTTTATACATAATTTATTTATATATATATTATATATAATATATATATAGTATTTGATAAGATTTGATATATATATTTTATATATATATAATATATTATATTTCACAGGATTTGATATATATATACATATATATATATATATATATAACCGTCAAATTACTATATTACAATTACAGGTGAGCTTTGAACTGCCACAATGAGCATCAGCCGATCTGCTGCCTAATTCCTTTCAAGAAGAAACGTCTTTGATAAAAACGTCTTCTAAAAGACTGTAGATTGCTTTTGATTAAATGTTTTCTTTAGCAGACGTCCCAGAGGGTGAAGAATAAATGACATAACGTCGACTTTGAACATGGAGACAGGATTCCATATTTTCAAAGCACAGTTTGATCAGAAAGAACAGTTTGAAACAGGTTTTTAGACTTTCTGGAAAACACGGATAACAATGAACAGTCTTTTGTCTTAGGATTCAGTCGGTGCTGAGATCTTCATTCCCGCCTTAGAGGGGGCGGGGCTTATCTCTGTGTCTTTACTCCGTGGAAACAGTTATCATCTCCTTCATCCAGCATGAAGAACTAACCACTAGTTCTGCTTCATACTCGTTGAGGACATCCCACAAAACTGCGTCAATCTCACCCATCATTGTCTTTATTATTGTATTGCCTTGTTTTAAGATGCCTTGTCGGAAGATGACGTCTAAATATGGACTCCCAAGCTGAAGCGTCCGTATACAGAATCCAGAGCGTATAATAGTAAAGAACCATCTGCTATGAAAAAACAATATAGTGAGGAGAACAAAGTCACTCTTCCTTCGTTTGTGATGGAATTCAAACTTTTCTGTGCTTAGTTTGTTGTCATTTTTGCATACGGGTCTCACTTTACTGCTCCTCTGGTTAGCTTATGTTGCTACGCTTAGCACCCACCCTCTGGCAAAACCAAAATAACCAAATATGAGCATTTCGTTTCTTTATTTTTGAGTCCTTGGAATTATTTCAAACTGCTTTTCTTTGTTTTTTGTCTGGCACACACACACAAGTCATTTACTTCATGAAGAGGAACTATTGTTGTGTTCCACACACTGTGAGCGTGTCAACACACACACACACACACACACAGCTGCCTCGCCGCTACCTGCAGACCGTGTGCA
>NC_079411.1:28187612-28265112 GCF_029220125.1 Pseudoliparis swirei | reverse complement strand
AGAGTACACACAGAGTACACACAGCAGTACACACAGAGTACACACAGAGTACACAGACAGTACACACAGAGTACACACAGAGTGCACAGAGAGTGCACAGAGTGGACACAGAGTACACAC
The DNA here is from genome assembly GCF_029220125.1 of Pseudoliparis swirei. Classification (NCBI taxonomy): domain Eukaryota; kingdom Metazoa; phylum Chordata; class Actinopteri; order Perciformes; family Liparidae; genus Pseudoliparis; species Pseudoliparis swirei. Next base: position 28,264,992 of record NC_079411.1, on the reverse strand, counting down.
AGGGTACACACAGAGTGCACAGAGTACACACAGAGGTCACAGAGTACACACAGAGGACACAGAGTGCACACACAGAGAGTACACAGAGTGCACACAGAGTACACAGAGTGCACACACAGAGTACACACAGAGGACACACAGAGTACACAGAGTACACAGAGTACACAGAGTACACACAGAGTACACACAGAGTACACACAGAGTACACACAGAGTACACACAGAGTACACACAGAGTACACAGAGAGTACACAGAGTACACACAGAGTACACACAGAGTACACACAGAGTACACACAGAGTACACAGAGTACACACAGAGTACACACAGAGTACACACAGAGTACACAGAGTACACACAGAGTACACACAGAGTACACACAGAGTACACACAGAGTACACACAGAGTACACAGAGAGTACACACAGAGTACACACAGAGTACACACAGAGGGCTCTCATGTGACATCACTTCCTCTCACACTGCGCTGGTGGGCCCCGCCATGACATCATAACGGGTTCAGCGGGTGAGAAGAGGAGCTTCACGTGGACCAGGACCAGGACGTGGACCAGGACCAGGACCAGGACCAGGACGTGGACCAGGACCAGGACGTGGACCAGGACGTGGACCAGGACCAGGACCAGGACAAGGACGTGGACCAGGACGTGGACCAGGACCAGGACCAGGACCAGGACGTGGACCAGGACCAGGACCAGGACGTGGACCAGGACCAGGACCAGGATGTGGACCAGGACCAGGACCAGGACGTGGACCAGGACCAGGATGTGGACCAGGACTAGGACGTAGACCAGGACCAGGACGTGGACCAGGACCAGGACCAGGACGTGGACCAGGACTAGGACGTAGACCAGGACCAGGACGTGGACCAGGACCAGGACCAGGACGTAGACCAGGACCAGGACCAGGACCAGGACGTGGACCAGGACCAGGACCAGGACGTGGACCAGGACCAGGACCAGGACCTCAGACCGGTTCTCACCGGTCGGGATGAGCTTCATGTGGACTCACATGTTCTGACCAGATGAAACTTCTCGTGAGTCACGAGGCGCCACGGGGAGAGTCCACATGATGTCACGATGACATCACTCTCTGAAGCTCCTCCCCCTTCCGGAGGAGGATCTCCACCATCTTGTATCCATCAGCGTCACACACACACACACACACACACACTTCAGCCATGTGAAGCTCTGCACGCGACACATTGTGGTTCCCTCTGTGGAGAACACATTTTCACACGCAGAACAACGTGATGAGCATGAACTCTCCTCTTGTAGTTGACCCACACACACACACACACACACACACACACACACACACACACACACACACACACACTCACACTCACACACTTTCACACACACACACACACACCCCGGATATGTAAGCCAGTGTGTATGTGTGTGTGTGTGTGTGTGTGTGTGTGTGTGAGCTGTGTAAATGGCGAGGCCTTTGATGTGGCGCCGCTCGGGTCCTCTGGTGGTCGGCCGTTCTCAGGCTGTGAGAGCCGGTCCGATTCTCGATGGAGGGGAGGCCTCCTGGGTGAGTGTGTGTGTGGGTGTGTGTGTTTGAGTGTGAGTGTGTGTGTGTGTGTGTTTGAGTGTGAGTGTGTGTGTGTTTGAGTGTGAGTGTGTGTGTGTTTGAGTGTGAGTGTGTGTGTAAGAGGGGGGGGGGGGTGAGTTTGTGTGTGTCTGTGTGTGTGTGTGTGTGTGTGTGTGTGTGTGTGTGTGAGTGTGTGTGTGAGTGTGTGCCTGTGTGTTTGTGTGTGTGTGTGTGTGTGAGTGTGTGCCTTTGTGTTTGTGTGTGTGAGTGTGTGTGAGTGTGTGCCTGTGTGTCCGTGTGTGTGTGTGTATGTGTGTGCCTGTGCGTGTGAGTGTGTGTGTGAGTGTGTGCCTGTGTGTGTGTGTGTGAGAGTGTGTGCCTTTGTGTGTGTGTGTGTGAGTTTGTGCCTTTGTCTGCGGCTTTAGCTCAGTGTGTGTGAGTGTCCTGCAACCGCAGGGTGTGTGTGTGTTTGATGCTCTCCCATTAGTTGTAAGTGAGTGTCCTTGAGCAAGGCACTGAACCCCCAGTTGCTTTGTGCGCTTCACCGCAGCCCACTGCTCCTTAATAACTAAGGATGGGTTAAATGCAGAGAACTAATTTCCCCTTGGGGATAAATAAAAGTGTATATTCTATTCTATTCTTTGTGTGTGTGTGAGTGTGTGTGTGAGTGTGTGCCTGTGTGTGTGTGTGTGAGTGTGTGCCTTTGTGTTTGTGTGTGTGTGTGTGTGTGCCTGTGTGTGTGTGTGTGTGTGTGTAATGTTTGCGACACCTCGTATTGAACATTAATGATGTAACACTTTACGGATTAAAAACAACCGAAAACGTCTTAAATTAAGTTTCTTTTAACACATTTTAAAAAACATGATAATTAATCCGTTACAACTCAGGGCAATAAGGACAGAAACACTTTATTAATATTATTATAATTATTATAATTAATATTATTAGTAAACGCTTCTCTTTGCTACGTGTACACATGTATTAATGCACATACATGTTGTAAAGATGTCACACAACAGGTCACACAACGTTAATCTGCCTAGCAACATCACGACACACACTTTCAATTAAATTAACAGCATAAAATCACAAACTCTCCTCAGAGGGCTTCACATCCTCTGACCTCTGACCTCTGACCTTCACATTCAGGAAAAACTTTAAGAAAAGAAAGTGAAGAAACATTCTGGAGAGCCACAGAGGAGGAGTCACTTTACTTAAAGAGACAGTACGGAGGAATAAAGAACACCTGATGACGTTGTTCACATCCAATCAAACGAGAGTTCCCTGTTGGACCCTGAAAGAGTTTTTCCTGTTTCCTGTTTCCTCGTCCCACAAGCGTTACACTCCTCCTCTCACTTCCTTCTGACTCCCGAACACACGGAAGACATTTACCACATCGATGAGGCCCCAACGGCTTCAAATGAGTCATTAATCTGCATTAATCCAAGTATTTCGTAACTCTTTCGTCTGCAGTTCCGACTCTGGCCACTAAACTCCAGGATCCACAGCCCAGCTCTGATCCTCGGGGGCTTTGTAGTCCCGTATAAATCATTTCCTTAGAGGTCAAAGGTCACATATTCTTTTCCTTCCTCACACCTTTTCCTGTCTCCCTAAAAAACAAAAAGCATGAAGCGCCTTTGGGAACATCTAAGATGCTCCTCCCGCGTCTGGCATGTGCTTTTAACACGCCAGATGAAGCTGGTGTTAGCGTGTGTGTGTGTGTGTGTGTGTGTGTGTGTGTGTGTGTGTGTGTGTGTGTGTGTGTGTGTGTGTGTGTGTGTGTGTGTGTGTGTGTGTTTGAAGCAACTTCCAGGTGGAGTACAACCGGTAACCTTCGGTATCTCCAGCCTTAAAAAAAAAATGAAATCCTTTATGTTCCAGCTCCAGATGTGAGAAGAAGCAGCGAGCTGCTGGCAACGAGCCAGAAGGAGCAGAAACGTCTCCACCGGGTCGGCGGCTATTTTCACTCTTTTTGTCTCGCAATAGTTTTTTACTTCATGCTGAAATTCTCCCCATAAAAAACATCGGGGCGTTTTGTTTTGCGCGTGAAGAAATGAGGAACGACATGAAGATCCTTCCATCCATGGACAAGATTAATACCATTTATCTGTATCGCCATAGTTCCTGGTTTCAGCCTCTTTGACCCAGAGGTCGCCCTCTAGTGGCGGAGAGCTGTAACGACAGCCGCCGTCACCACAGAGTTGAGCTCTCTCCTCTCTCCTCTCTCTCCTCTCCCTCCTCTCTCCTCCTCTCCTCTCTCCTCTCTCCTCCCTCCTCTCCTCTCTCCTCTCCTCTCTCCTCTCTCCTCCTCTCTCCTCTCCTCTCTCCTCTCTCCTCTCTCTCTCCTCCTCCCTCTCTCTCTCTCCTCTCTCCTCCCTCCTCTCTCCTCTCTCCTCCCTCCTCTCTCCTCTCTCCTCTCTCTCTCCTCCCTCCTCCTCCTCTCTCATCCCTCCTCCCTCCTCTCTCCTTTCTCCTCTCTCCTCCCTCCTCTCACCTCTCTCCTCCTCCCTCCTCCTCCTCCTCTCTCCTCCTCTCCTCTCCTCCTCCTCTCTCCTCTCTCCTCCGCTCTCCTTCCTCCTCCTCTCCTCTCTCCTCCCTCCTCTCCTCTCTCTCCTCCTCCTCTCCTCCTCCCTCCTCTCTCCTCCCTCTCCTCTCCTCTCTCCTCTCTCCTCCTCCTCTCTCCTCTCTCTCCTCTCTCCTCTCTCCCCCTCCTCTCTCCTCCTCCTCCTCATCTCTCCTCCCTCCTCTCTCCTCCTCCTCCTCTCCTTAGAAGATCTCCTCTCTCCTCTCTCCTCCCTCCTCTCCTCCCTCCTCTCTCCTCTCCTCTCTCCTCCCTCCTCTCCTCTCTCCTCTCCTCCCCTCTCTCTTCCTCTCTCCTCTCCTCTCCTCTTCCCTCCTCCCCTCTCCTCTCCTCTTCTCTCCTCAAGCTGTCGGGTTTATTTCTCACCCTCTAGTGTATTTATGACTGAAGCTGCTGTGAAGAGGAGGAAACCAGATGACATGAATTATGTGAGAGTTGTGTGACGTCAGCGAGGTTTCCTCCACCGTCACATGTTCTCCTGCTGAGCTCGTGGAGTTCTTTGAGGCACCATATATGGTGCCTTAAAGAACCTTTTAAACCAGGGTTCCTTAAAGAACCATTTCATTAAAGAGTTCTTCAAAGAACCTATAAAGGTGTCTCAAAGAACCTTCAAAAAATGGTTCTTTAAGGCACCATTTCTGGTTCATTGTAGAACCTTTCAAACCAGGGTTGTTTAAAGAACCATGTCCTTAAAGAGTTATTCAAAGAACCTATAACGTTGTCTCAAACGAAACAATGGTTCTCCAGGAGGTGATGGTTCCTCGTAGAACCACAAAGACTTTTAAAGAACCCTTTAAAAACCATTATGGTTCTGCGTGTGGATGAGGTGGAACATCTAGTGGCTAATAATAAACATATATATACATATAAACATAAATATACATACATATATATAATATATATATAATGTATATATACATATATATGTATATATATACATATGTATGTATTTATACATATATGTATACATATATATAATATATATTTACATATACAGGACTGTCTCAGAAAATTAGAATATTGTGATAAAGTTCTTTATTTTCTGTAATGCAATTAAAAAAACAAAAATGTCATGCATTCTGGATTCATTACAAATCAACTGAAATATTGCAAGCCTTTTATTCTTTTAATATTGCTGATTATGGCTTACAGCTTAAGAAAACTCAAATATCCTATCTCTAAATATTAGAATATCATGAAAAAGTATACTAGTAGGGTATTAAACAAATCACTTGAATTGTCTAATTAACTCGAAACACCTGGAAACACATTTTCAAATGTTTCATTTTGTTTTGCTGTTATAAATCTTTTTTTTTACTTGGTCTGAGGAAATATTCAAATTTTATGAGATAGGATTTTAGAGTTTTCTTAAGCTGTAAGCCATAATCAGCAATATTAAAAGAATAAAAGGCTTGCAATATTTCAGTTGATTTGTAATGAATCCAGAATGCATGACATTTTTGTTTTTTTAATTGCATTACAGAAAATAAAGAACTTTATCACAATATTCTAATTTTCTGAGACAGTCCTGTACATGAGGAATCTAGCAAGAGGTTTTATTTCATCTGTATAGTCCCGAGACGTCATAAAATAAAGCTCAAAACATAAGATTACATATACAATGTGTATACTATATTTATACTTTCCAAAGGGTACACAAACATTTTATAGTAATAATAGTGAATATACTCTTAGACGTCGTCGAGTACTAACAACACGTGTAACAATCATGCAGCAGTGAAGTTGTGTTCGGTCGTCCTCTGAGGAGCAGAACTCGGGTCTTCCTCTGACTCCGGAGCGTCTCATTTCTGGAAACTCTGATAAATCCCCACACGCCCATATTTAATGTGCCAAAGAGAATATTTGACTGTGAGTGGAGGGGTATAGTTTGTATTAATTACAACACTATACTTCCATTATGGAGTTTTGTCCAACATTAACTGGAGGCCGGAGCCCAGAAGGCATTCAGCATGAAGTAATACGAGATGAACAGAAAGTGCAACACTCGCTATAATGATGTCATCTATTGTTTTCTTTATGAGCTGGGACAATGGGACTTGTTTACCAATGAATCTGTCATGCAATGTTTCATTGAGTAAGTCAGTACAAGTTATTTATTTTGCTCTTATCACAAACAAAGTGTCACAATTAAAACAAATTGACAATAACAACAACTGTAAACGTATGTCCGTATTTTCTTCATTTCTATTTTAATTGAAAAATAAATATATATACGTAATTATTTTCTATTTATTTAAGTTGTTCTTTTTGTCATTTACGATGTTTTTTGTGTTCTTTTTTGTTCAGTGAAAGAAAAAAATTAAAAATGAATAAATTTTTTTTTTCTATCCAATAAGAGAGTAACCATCAAATAATAAACAATTATTAAAATGTTTAAATAAAAATAACAAAAATATATAAAAAATAAATACTTTTATAAATAAAAAATGTTCCCGAATATTTCACAAACATAAAATATGTATATATATATTATTTTAAAATTATTTTTTTAAGCCAACTACTTTCTTATATGATTGTCTTTAATATCAAGTTAACTCAAATTATTGCGTTAGCATCATCATCTGTAATTCACTAGATAACGATGAATACCCAGATGACTGTGTCCTCCTCCCTCTGAATCATTCGACCCAAAGATCCATTTCTGCTCGGCAACAGGAAGTCAAGGTGAACATTTATTAATGATTTGGGTAATCGTTGAACTCCCACAAATAATCCCGTGAAATATTTCCTCCATACTTGACAACGTGAGGGAGGATGGCCCTGTGTCCGGCTGATAAGGACCGATGATCAATAATATATAATTCAACACTCCCGTCCGATTGATTGATTTGACTCGGTAATGTTATCGTCACTCCTCGTCTTAGTGCGGTGGACAAAGGGTTGGGGGGGGGGTTTGTATTTAATCTTGCCGGCGTGTTCTTATTTGTGACATTGTTGGGAAAACATTGGGGTCTCTGGGGAGTGGGGGGGAGAAGTTCAAAGGCAACACAGGGGTCATGGGATGGAAGAAGCAGGAGGCGGGGGGGGGGGGGCGGTCGGGGGGGGGGGCTCTTGTTGTCCCCCAGCTGTCCTGTCCATGGCGCCCCTCCCTCGTGACCAAAGGGCAGCCGCAGGTTAGAAGGCCACGAAGAAGAAAGCAAAGAAAGAGATGGGGGGGGGGGTTCAAGGCTGTAGACCGAAGGAGTCTGGAGGAGGGATTGTGTGTGTGTGTGTGTGTGTGTGTGTTTTGCGACAGCACACACTGTCACCCCCTCCCCCGTTCTCACACACACGGGGACAGCGTGACCAGACGTCCCTTTGGCCTCTGGATGTATTTATATTCTCTGGTCGGAGAGGGAGAACCCGTGAAATGCACCTGAGCAAATATTAACATCTTCCATAAGGAGCCTTTGATGTGGGGAGGGGGGGGAGGGGCGAAGCCTCCGGGGTCGGGACCCCCTCGGCGGGCCCGGCTCTGGTCTGCAGAGTCAATAGAGGAGTGGGAAGATACTGAAGAGCAGACGGGTCAGACAGGAAGGCAACCAGACTCACACAGGGGTCAGGGGAATGTCTCGGACCCCATTATGATGGGTATTCAAGTACATGTACACATCGAGTGTATTTGACTGCAGAACAATGGGCTCTCAGAGGCCATAGTGACTGCAGGGACGTCTCTCTCTAAACCCGAACCCTGAACTAAGTTCATAAAACTCAACAAAAACTCCACAACTTATTTGAAAGAGGAGAAGAAGAAAAAAAGAAGATTAACTTCCAGAGACTAAAGTGTCTTCGCTGCTAAATCCCTTTTCAAACGTCGGGAAGAGACTTGAGGGAAATAAATATATAAAGTCATCCAAGAACCAGGCTAAGTGGTTCATCTCCTTTCATCTCGCCACCGCTCTGACTAATCCCGGCCTTGTGTCTTGGGGTGCGGCGCCGCGGCCCCTCTGAACCACCTTCAATGTTAAATAGATTAGCTCCTCCAAAAAAAGTCACAAGGTGGCATTTCAGAATCCAACAGAGTTTTTTGGTGGCATCAGTGGAGCCGACATCTGAACTGAGAGTTTCTTGCAGAATTACTGACGATAAAGTTCATTTGATCGCGTTTATTGAAGCTTTAAAAAACCTGCGTGTGAGACATTTCAAGTGCTTTTCAACCAGTTTACCTCCTCGCTATCTTAAGTTTAACAACATTATCAACTAATAATCCAACACTGTAGCGTCAGGTTAGCAGCTAATGATCCATATATAACATCTACAGCTAGCATTAGCAGCTACTGATCAATAGCTAACATCTACAGCTAGCATTAGCAGCTACTGATCCATATATAACATCTACAGCTAGCATTAGCAGCTACTGATCCATAGCTAACATCTACAGCTAGCATTAGCAGCTACTGATCCATATATAACATCTACAGCTAGATTTAGCAGCTACTGATCCATAGCTAACATCTACAGCTAGCATTAGCAGCTACTGATCCATATATAACATATACAGCTAGCTTTAGCAGCTACTGATCCATAGCTAACATCTACAGCTAGCATTAGCAGCTAATGATCCATAGCTAACACCTACAGCTAGCATTAGCAGCTACTGATCCATATATAACATATACAGCTAGCTTTAGCAGCTACTGATCCATAGCTAACATCTACAGCTAGCATTAGCAGCTAATGATCCATATATAACATCTACAGCTAGCATTAGCAGCTACTGATCCATAGCTAACATCTACAGCTAGCATTAGCAGCTACTGATCCATAGCTAACACCTACAGCTAGCATTAGCAGCTACTGATCCATAGCTAACATCTACAGCTAGTATTAGCAGCTACTGATCCGTATATAACATCTACAGCTAGCATTAGCAGCTACTGATCCATAGCTAACATCTACAGCTAGCATTAGCAGCTAATGATCCATATATAACATCTACAGCTAGCATTAGCAGCTACTGATCCATAGCTAACATCTACAGCTAGCATTAGCAGCTACTGATCCATAGCTAACACCTACAGCTAGCATTAGCAGCTACTGATCCATAGCTAACATCTACAGCTAGCATTAGCAGCTACTGATCCATAGCTAACACCTACAGCTAGCATTAGCAGCTACTGATCCATAGCTAACATCTACAGCTAGCATTAGCAGCTACTGATCCATAGCTAACATCTACAGCTAGCATTAGCAGCTACTGATCCATAGCTAACATCTACAGCTAGCATTAGCAGCTACTGATCCATAGCTAACATCTACAGCTAGCATTAGCAGCTACTGATCCGTATATAACATCTACAGCTAGCTTTAGCAGCTATCAATGTGTATAGAGGGTCAGATATGCATTTGTCTGGCTGCGTTTGTATCCGTGTGAACAGACGAGTGGACAGCTAACACAAACCCCGATGTGAAGCGTTCATAAAGCATCTGCAGGAGCATTGTTCTCCGTCATCGGTCACGTTGTCCAGTCACAGCAGTGATGGTGCGTGTGGGTGTGTCATGCTATCAAACAAACTCCCTTCATCTCGTTTGATCCGCTTCATCTCATCTTAGTCTTATTCATTTTAGAATGAGAGATCCGATAAAGTGAAGCCATCATGTGTTTTCACATCACAAAGTGATGGATGCCGATGCTTCCCACTGTTTCCTCTCCGACTTCTGAGGGGCCGCGGAGATTAGATCATCTCCAGCATCCATGGACACAATGAGCTATTGTGGTGGAGAAGCAGCTGTAAATTGGACTTGTCAAAGCAATCTAGCTAACGCCAGATCAAAGGCTTCTACCGAACGCCGCCACGACCTCTCGGGCTGCGAACACGTGTTTACATCGGCACATTTCACCCTCTTTCCTCCTCGGCGGAGAGTGTGACTTCATGGGCCGGAGACGTCCTCGGAGACCTGAAGCCAGCAGACGAGCGGGAGCCAGAGCGTTGACCTGAGGCGTGAGCGCGTGGCGTGTTTATACATCCAAAGCATCGGTTGTCGTAGATACAACCCAGGAGGTGTACGGGGAGTTATCCCAGATGCACTTTGTTGGGGGGCGGAGCATTAACAAGACCACAGCTATGCCAGATATGCCTGAAGAGCCGCAGGCTGCACACAGAGAACCCCATCCAAGCCAAAGAGCTCAGATTTGACCATTTCCAAGGGCTTTTTAATGAGTTGAATGACAGGCGGATGATTGTTTACCACGTCGTATTGATTAGGATGGAGCTTTTTATTTGCTCGTCAAAAATGCAGATAGTCTGATGTCATTTATGGACATCCATGAAGCTGCGGTGCAACGCGCTCTGAGAGACGTGCAGCGGTCCGTGTTGGCGTGGAGCGTCTGCATGCCGTCACGGAGAGGTTAGCGTCCCGAGCTAATGGCCGCCGCGCAGTAGGAACTGAGAGCAACACGTTAGATTCATCTTCTGTAAACGCACAGGAGAGAATACTTTCCCCCTGACGTGTGTTGGAAGTCAAAGGATAACATTGTAAAATCGGCAAATGAGAAAAGTAAAGTACAGGTAGCTCAAAACTGTAAATAAATACTTACCTAAAGGAAGCCAACTAGCACCTGTCAACCATACTGATCTATAGCTAACATCTACAGCTAGCATTAGCAGCTACTGGTCCATAGCTAGCATCTACAGCTAGCATTAGCAGCTACTAGTCCATAGCTAACATCTACAGCTAGCATTAGCAGCTACTGGTCCATAGTTAGCATCTACAGCTAGCATTAGCAGCTACTGGTCCATAGCTAGCATCTACAGCTAGCATTAGCAGCTACTGGTCCATGGCTAGCATCTACAGCTAGCATTAGCAGCTACTAGGCGGCTTTAGCTCAGTGGGGTAAGAGGCAGGGTTGTGGGTTCGATCCCGCTCTCCCATTAGTTGCAAGTCAGTGTCCTTGAGCAAGGCACTGAACCCCAGTTGCTTCCCGGGCGCTTCACCGCAGCCCACTGCTCCTTAATAACTAAGGATGGGTTAAATGCAGAGAACTAATTTCCCCTTGGGGATTAATAAAAGTGTATATTCTATTTTCTATTCTACTAGTCCATAGCTAACATCTACAGCTAGCATTAGCAGCTACTAGTCCATAGCTAGCATCTACAGCTAGCATTAGCAGCTACTGGTCCATGGCTAGCATCTACAGCTAGCATTAGCAGCTACTAGTCCATAGCTAACATCTACAGCTAGCATTAGCAGCTACTGGTACAAAGCTAACATCTACAGCTAAGCTAGCATTAGCAGCTACTGGTCCAAAGCTAACATCTACAGCTAAGCTAGCATTAGCAGCTACTGGTCCATAGCTAGCATCTACAGCTAGCATTAGCAGCTACTAGTCAATAGCTAACATCTACACCTAGCATTAGCAGCTACTGGTCCATAGATAACATCTAAAGCACGGTGGCTCAGTAGTTAGCGCTGTCGCCTCACAGCAAGAAGGCCCTGGGTTCGAATCCCGGTGGTTCCAGGTCCTTTCTGTGTGGAGTTTGCATGTTCTCCTCGTGTTCTCCTCATGTTCTCCTCGTGTTCTCCTCGTGTCTGCGTGGGTTTACTCCGGGTTCTCCGGTTTCCCCCACCATCATAAAGACATGCACCGCAGCCTCACCCCGGTTCGTATGGATGTGAATGTTGGTGGTGGGGGAGGGGCCGGAGGCGCTGATTGGCTGCCACGCTTCCGTCAGTCTGCCCCAGGGCAGCTGTGGCTCCTGCTGTAGCTCCACCACCGGGATGACTGTGTGTATGACGACTGGACTCTGGACTGTAAAGCGACTTCCAGTGTCTAGAGAAGCGCTATATAAAATAAATGATTATTATTATTATTATTATTATAAAGCTAGCATTAGCAGCTACTGATCTATAGCTAACATCTACAGCTAGCATTAGCAGCTACTGGTCTATAGATAACATCTAAAGCTAGCATTAGCAGCTACTGATCCATAGATAACATCTAAAGCTAGCATTAGCAGCTACTGGTCCATAGTTAACATATATAGCTAGCATTAGCAGCTACTGGTCCATAGATAACATCTAAAGCTAGCATTAGCAGCTACTGGTCCATAGATAACATCTAAAGCTAGCATTAGCAGCTACTGGTCCATAGATAACATATATAGCTAGCATTAGCAGCTACTGATCCATAGATAACATCTACAGCTAGCATTAGCACATGGTTTAAAGACATAAAGCAGTCGGTGTTAGAAGATGGCGTCGAGCATGTATCTGTATTCAGTCATCGTGGATCGAGGACCACACATGCTATTAGCACTGTGAGCGAAAATAAGAGAACGGGTACTTGAAGTCAGTTTCGCCCTCACGTTTGAATAAACAACCAAAGACGGATAAACATAGAGAACACATCGTGAAGGTGATGATGGAAAACGGATCGTGAGAACCTCCTGAGGCTGAGACCTTCAAAGCTGCAGTAAACAGGAAGTAGTAGTGAACCTCTTCCTGTCAGCAGGAACACGTTTCGGGGAGCATTAATCGAGAGCCGGTGCTTTATTACCTTCACATTGACAATGCAGAAGGTTGTGTTTTGATCGCCTTTATTTATTTATTTATTTGTATGCGTGTTACTCGCATAACTCAAAGAGTATTAAACCGAATCGCATGAAATTTGGTGGGATGATTGGTTATTATCCGGGGACCATTTGATTAGATTTTGGGATCGATCGGGTCAAAGGTCAAGGTCATGAAAAGGTCAAAATTTGTATCCAATTGGCATGCAACTAATGCCAAAATGTTCGTAATCCAATGCCCAGTCTTGTGATATGCGAAGGTATGCGCTCTACCGAGTGCCCGTTCTAGTTTAATAATGAATCGAGGTGCAGTTCAAGGCTCCCGATGGGATGAAAGCAGCGTCTGCCAGGCAGAGTTAATCCCTTCCATCGTTCCCTTATTGTTGTTGGTTCTCATTCCCTCTCTCCCTCCCTCCCTCATTCCTTCCATCCCTTCTTGCCCCACCCCTCCCCCCTCCCCTTTCCATCAAATATCTGAGGTTGTCAATTAAAAAAAAAAAATAGCCGCGACGCGTCCTTTCATCCCGCGGTGCGTTTGATGTCTTGATATAAAAAAAGTGCTTTGAAATCTGTTTATTTTGTTGCTCTTTCTTGAACGCTCTTCTTCGCCCCAGCTGGGGTGCAGCGGGGTTTCTTCTTTGGGGAATTAAAGCGGAGAGGACAACGCCAGAGAGTCGCATGCGGGTGGCGGTGGGTCGAGGGTAAAGAAAGCTCTTCGATGCCTCGTTAACGAGGTGGTTTATGAATCAGGAGACCCTCGTCTTCCTCACGGGGACCAGGGTCTGGAGCCGGGTACGAAGATCTCGTCCCTACGGAGAACCCACGAAGACTAATGCTGAGTAGACAGAGTTGTAAGAGGTTATTTTGATTTGCACATGTTCATACAGGAAGTCTTTAGTTGGGAATGTTTTGAAGAATATTAAGATGAATGTATTGTGAGGAAGATTTTGTTTTTATTAAAACTGTATGCAATGACGAAGGTAACAATGAACTGTATGATGCGTGAGGATCAATGAGATGTTATTGTTTAGAGATGGAAGTTACAATGGATGGAAAAACCCACGATGTTACCTTTAAAAGGCAACATGAGGAGTTTTATTCTGAAGGAACTTCCTGTCCTCCGCCATCTTGAATTGGCCGTAAGCCAATCAAAGTGTTGCATCGTTTAAAGCAGCAAATTACTGACTTTGGAGGTGTAAGGAGCGACTGATTACTAAATAAAGCGGAGTTTCTACTGTGGAAGAGTTATTTTGACTAACACATAATGAGACTAAAACACGGGAGCTGTATTAGTCGGCGGACGTTGGTCTGAACTTTAAGCCTTTACCATTAAATATTGTTAAACTTTAATTCATTGAATCCTGAGACGTCCTGGGAGATAAATCTTTTTTTAAACCACAACAGGTGAATCACAAGTTGAATGATTGAAAGCTGCATTTCATTTTCCATATTAACAATTAGTCAAATATTCTATATATATATTCTATATGTAATGGACGCTAAGTGTCATTTTCTTTGCTTGTTACATGCGTTCGATCTTTTCAAAATAAAGTTCCAAAATACCTTTCTTTGATACCTGCCATTGATACCTGTGGTAAGATCCGGTTCTTCGTCTCTAGTGAGTTCATAAGAGAGTTTCTGGACTCCTGATTGGTCCCTGTACTTCCTTGTTTTGTTAGTCGGCCACTTTTCAATCAAACCTTTTCCGTTTCTTCATCGAGGTCCCTGAAGCTGTCGCGATTTTCCATTTTAATACCTCGTTATCTTTCGGCTTTAGTCAAATGTTTTGCCGTTTATTGAGAACGTGTGATAACGACTTTACCTCAAATACTTCAAAAAGTCAAAAGTCGTCTTTATTGTCAATTTTCCATTCGTGGAAACTCACCGGAAATCTGAAAGATCGTTTCTCTCTCGTCCGACATGAAGTGATCGTCGTAGTAATAATAGTCATAAAGTAATAAACTACACAACAAACGTTGGTGATTGTCGGTGTGATATATGATTTAAAGTTGTCAGGCGTGAACGTTAAAGTCTTTTTGTCTTCAACTGCACTGCCCAGGACTCTGACCTCTGACCTCAGGTCATTAATATGATGTAAGATGATGTCATAACTGAGAGGGGGAGACCTCACCTCCACCATCTATCACCTCAACCTGGCTCTGAATGAAACAAGTCTTTCTCAAGCAGGTGAACACACCTGCACCTTCTTTTCCTTTGTGTGTGTGTGGTGTGTGTGGTGTGTGTGTGTGTGTGGTGTGTGTGGTGTGTGTGTGTATATCATAACCACAAGGCCACACAGTACATTCCTCACCGGGCCGCACAAAGAGCTCTGGGGCGTGTGTGTCTCCGGCGGCGTGGAGCAGCTTCCTCATACCTGAGTCTTCAGATTGAGACGCCGGAGGAACTTTTAATTAAAGAAATATAAATAACTTGACGTGAAGTCAACCTCCCAAAAACAACAACAACCGAAGAATGTCTTTCTTCATCCAAATAGGAAACTGTTTTATTCTCTGAACGCTGCGGAGAAACCAGCGAAGCTACCTCTCTCTCTCTCTACCCCCCTCTACCTCTCTCTACCTCTACCTCTCTCTACCTCTACCTCTACCTCTCTCTCTCTACCTCCCTCTACATCCCTCTACCTCTTCCTCTCTCTACCTCTACCTCTCTCTCTCTCTCTACCTCTCTCTACCTCTCTCTACCTCTCTCTCTCTACCTCTCTCTACCTCTACCTCTCTCTCTACCTCTCTCTACCTCTCTCTCTCTCTCCTCTACCTCTCTCTCTCTCTCTCTACCCCTCTCTACCTCTCTCTCTCTCTACCTCTCTACCTCTCTCTCTCTACCTCTCTAACCTCTCTCTCTACCTCTCTCTCTCTCTCTCTCTCTCTACCTCTCTCTCCCTCTCTCTCTACCTCTCTCTCGCTCTCACCCTCCTCTCTACCTCTCTCTCTCTACCTCTCTCTACCTCTCTCTCTCTCTACCCCCCTCTACCTCTCTCTACCTCTACATCCCTCTACCTCTCTCTACCTCTCTCTCTACCTCTCTCTACCCCCCTCTACCTCTCTCTACCTCTCTCTCCCCCCCACCTCTCTCTCTCTCTCTACCTCTCTCTCTCTACCTCTCTCTACCTCTCTCTATCTCTCTCTATCTCTCTCTCTCTACCTCTCTCTACCTCTTTCTACCTCTCTGTCTCTACCTCTATCTCTCTCTCTCTACCTCTCTCTACCTCTTTCTACCTCTCTGTCTCTACCTCTCTCTACCTCTCTCTACCTCTCTCTACCCCTCTGTATCTACCTCTCTCTACCTCTGTCTCTACCTCTCTCTCTCTCTCTCTCTCTACCTTAAAGCGACCTTAAACACACGTGATTACGTCATCGCGTTCCCGTCCGGCTGCACTGACTCAGTAACTGTAACGTATCTTCTCCTGGGCGACGGTCACAGCCTCAAACTGTAATTATTATTATTATTATCTCCATGAGACACATCCTTCAGAACTAAGAAGCCTTTGTGTATTGTTTGATAAACACTGGCAGACTAATATAGAATAACAACGTGCTCTCAATTATCAATCACCTGCACGCGGAATGCAACCGTCGAAATACCTTCGACCAATTAGATCACTTAGAAAGCGGTGCTCTAACCACAAGAGGAGGATTCAGGTTGTGAGAGGAAGTGGAGCTCTGTAATTACAATACACTGGATTGTATTAACGATGTTATTGTCGTCTCAGGTTGAGGTAAGTGGGTCATATCAGGAAATTAATTAAGATGTAATTGGTAACTATGTAGAACATTGTGATGCAAAAAAATAAAAAAATAAAAGAAGACTTTATATAGATTTGAAGGCATTGTTTGTTTGTTCAAGAGATATAAGATATTTTGTATTTTGTGAATTTGTACATTTATTATTGTTTTTTTACGCGAAATAAATACTTTAAAACTATTTATTAAAAACTTCATGGTTTGGCTAAAAATAAGATTTCTATATAATATATTTAAGTAAAAAAAAGACTTAAGACTTTATGTAGTTTTGAAGGCCGGGTTTGCTCTTTCGAGAGATTTTAGATATTTTGTATTTTGTGAATGTAGTATTAATTTTCCTAGTTTCAGCAATTATATTTTTGCAATAAAAAAAATCTGTTATATTGTTAATTGTTTTATAAAGAAATACTTATAGGTTTAGTAAAAAAAATCATAGTTTGGCTTAAATTTGATTGATATATTATTTAAAGTTACAGACATCAGTTTGATGAAGTGAACTTTGACTCCTGGACATGAGCAGCGAATTATATTGAACTAACTTTATTATTGAAGACGTGCTGCTGTCAAACAGAAGCTTTTTGTTTCCCACTAAACGTCAGAGAGGAAGCAGTTCAGTTGTGAATATCATTTTGTGGATATTAAGTAAGTCCCTCGCTTCTCTTTTAACGTATATCTGCTACAGGGTTCGGCTGCTTGGTGAGAATAATTTCTCCTTAAATCTTCTAATCATCTAGAAACAGTGAAGTGTCTGATGCAGCATGACAGACACGGAAATTAACAGACCTTCCATATTTAAATTGTTTTACTTTCACACCAGCTCTCCCATTGGCTACAGCAGTGGTTCTCAAATGGAAATTTAAAATGTAAAATTAACATCAATTAAGTTACCATATATGGTTCCTCACCCGTTTGTGGTCAAATAAAAGAAGTTACCATATTTTGGTTTTAACTATATTTTTGAAAAATCTCACGTACCCGCTTGGAGTGTCTTCACGTACCCCTGGGGTATTCTTTTTATTTAATTGTTTTGTTTTTTAAATTGTAAAAAAAATGTAACTTTAAATTTTTAATTTTGTTTTTTACATTTTTTAAATTTATTTTGATTTTTTATTATTATTATTATTATTATTATTATTATTATTATTATGTATTGTTATTACATTTATCATTTATTATTATTACTATATCTATTTATTTTTTTAATTCCCCATACGACCGACAACAAAAGGCACCTGTCTCTTTAATCTAAAAAAAAAAATACAACAAAACAATACAAACAGACTTCAAAAGAATATCCGTCTGACTCCAACCCGAGTGTTTACCAGACAGGCATATGTGAGGCCAGCCCGGGGCATTGTGTGGCCAGAGACCCACTTCCTCTGTGGCCCCCGGGTGACTGCCAGGACATGTGTCCTTCTCAACCACCACCAGGGAGCTGTTAGCATTAGCTTCCTGTGGATGACTCATGTATCCACGCCGCGCTTTGAAGCCTCGGCACGACACAACAGGTACAGGAATGTGTTTCGTGTTCCTCGGCTGGTTAATTAATCATATATATATATATATATATATATATATATATATATATATATATAGGGCTTACGTAACGTCTCCGGTTTACTTTACCACAGCAGGAGCGTGAGGGTTCCTTTCTTCCTCATCCATTCTTCTCTGTAAATGATATTCTTAATCCATAAGGCTAGCTAAAGTGTTGCCATGCTGCCAGGCTGAGGGGCCCGAGGGGCCCGAGGGGCCTTGTGCTACTCAATGTTTTCTCCAACGGCTTCATTTCTTAAATATGAATTTTTTAAAGTTCAAATCCAACAACCGTGACCAATTCACTCAGCGACTGGCCAGAAGCTCAGAGGTGAACAAGTCACTTTGATTTAGTTCCCACTAAATACTTTTTCATGGCTATACCATTTCTACGATTCATTACACCTTTTCCGTCTCCTTTTTCTGGCCTCTCCTACACCTTTTCCGTCTCCTTTTTCTGGCCTCTTCTACACCTTTTCCGTCTCCTTTTTCTGGCCTCTTCTACACCTTTTCCGTCTCCTTTTTCTGGCCTCTTCTACACCTTTTCCATCTCCTCTTCCTGGCCTCTTCTACACCTTTTCCATCTCCTTTTTCTGGCCTCTCCGACACCTTTTCCATCTCCTTTTCTGACCTCTTCTACACCTTTTCCATCTCCTCTTCCTGGCCTCTCCTACACCTTTTCCATCTCCTTTTCTGGCCTCTCCTACACCTTTTCAATCTCCTTTTCTGGCCTCTTCTACACCTTTTCCATCTCCTTTTCTGGCCTCTCCTACACCTTTTCAATCTCCTTTTCTGGCCTCTTCTACACCTTTTCCATCTCCTTTTCTGACCTCTTCTGCACCTTTTCCATCTCCTTTTCTGACCTCTTCTGCACCTTTTCCATCTCCTTTTCTGGCCTCTTCTACACCTTTTCCATCTCCTTTTCTGGCCTCTCCTACACCTTTTAATTCTCCTTCTTCTGGCCTCTTCTACACCTTTTCCATCTCCTCTTCCTGGCTTCTTCTACACCTTTTCCATCTCCTTTTCTGACCTCATCTACACCTTTTCCGTCTCCTTTTTCTGGCCTCTCCTACACCTTTTCCATCTCCTTATTCTGGCCTCTCCTACACCTATTCCATCTCCTTATTCTGGCCTCTCCTACACCTTTTCCATCTCCTCTTCCTGGCCTCTTCTACACCTTTTCCATCTCCTTTTCTGGCCTCTTCTACACCTTTTCCATCTCCTTATTCTGGCCTCTCCTACACCTTTTCCATCTCCTTTTCTGGCCTCTTCTACACCTTTTCCATCTCCTTTTCTGGCCTCTCCTACACCTTTTAATTCTCCTTCTTCTGGCCTCTTCTACACCTTTTCCATCTCCTCTTCCTGGCTTCTTCTACACCTTTTCCATCTCCTTTTCTGACCTCATCTACACCTTTTCCGTCTCCTTTTTCTGGCCTCTCCTACACCTTTTCCATCTCCTTATTCTGGCCTCTCCTACACCTTTTCCATCTCCTTATTCTGGCCTCTCCTACACCTTTTCCATCTCCTCTTCCTGGCCTCTTCTACACCTTTTCCATCTCCTTATTCTGGCCTCTTCTACACCTTTTCCATCTCAATTTCTGGCCTCTTCTACACCTTTTCCATCTCCTCTTCCTGGCCTCTTCTACACCTTTTCCATCTCAATTTCTGGCCTCTTCTACACCTTTTCCATCTCCTTTTCTGGCCTCTCCTACACCTTTTCCATCTCAATTTCTGGCCTCTTCTACACCTTTTCCATCTCAATTTCTGGCCTCTTCTACACCTTTTCCATCTCCTTATTCTGGCCTCTCCTACACCTTTTCTCTCCTCCTATCTGCTGCCAGCTGGCCTGGAAGCCGAGCGGCGCTCCGTGCATCGGTAAATATTCCATACAGCTCTTTAAGGTAAATAAAGACAATAAATCTGGTGACTTCACAGCACGAATCAGATTCTCCTTCTGAAGCTTCGCTGATCTCACTTTGTAGCCGACAACAAATAACATGCACGTTTATTACTCGCTGGACATTTTTTATTTTTTTTCTCCCACTATAATCCTTTCAAGTTTATCCTCAGCAGAATTTCAAGTGTTATGATCCGTCTATTGCTCCCTCTTCCCTGTGCCTCATCCCTCTCTCTCTCTCTGTCTGTATTCACAGACGAAAGGGGAGTTGGACGCTCATTTCAAAAAGTTAGATTTGTAAATGGCTTGAACTAAAGATCTAAAGGAGAATTAGCAAGAAAACACCAAACTCAGAGCAAGGAAAGGAAAAGAGAGATAAATACCACATTGTTCAATATTCAGGCCCATAAATAATGGAAAGCACGTACAAGATGTAACGGAAGACGGAAATCGACAGTCAACAGGGGTTAGTCCAGTGCTTCTCAGACTGTGGTGCCCTCTAGTGGGGAGCCACGGCATTACAGGCCGAAATGCAGATTCCTTTATTTCTAGACCTTTATTTAGAACTTCAAATATTACCAAGTACACGGATATACAACTAAGTCTTAATAAATAAAGAGGTAAATGGTTGTACTTTAGTGTAAATGTTTACGTGACGGCGTTAACAACCTCCGTGAGATCCGTTTTCCTGCTGTTGCCCTTCAAAATAAGAGCTCGACATCCTCAATTGACTTTGGCTCGTTCTCTGTTTCCGTGATGAAATAATGACATGTTAAATAATGACATGGCTTGCAGAGCATTAAGAGATGAATCGTAAACATGAACAACAATGACCATGAAATGAACAGCTATATCGGCCCGGAAACTTTGCATTTTTGGGGAAATGTCCATAAGTTTATTGTTACCTCTCCAGGTAGTTTGCCGTTTGTTTGGCACATTTCAAGATCAGCGAGGTTTCAGATCAACCCGTCGAATCACAGACACAATGTCATCATTTAAAATGAGGAGCTTCTCCTCCCGTGAAACCTCCAGCTGGGGGTCAGTTCCTGAAGCCGCGTTCACAACTAAAGTGGATTCAAGCAGAAGACCCCGAAAGCAAAGTCAAGTTTACAAGTGACACATTACCAGACAACAAAAAACAACAACAAATAAATAATAATGACATAACAGCAAAACAACCAAGCAGCCGAGGACAGAAGAACACGGACATGAATCATCAGAAATCATCAAAAACCATCAAAAATCATCAGAAATCATCAGAAGTCATCATCCTCCATATTGAATCTGAACAATTGTATTTATATAATTCTTACCACCATTTTATTTATAATTCAGAGAAAGGGAGGGAGAGAGAGGGAGGGAGAGAGAGAGGGAGAGAGAGGGAGAGAGAGTTTGAGATTGCAGAGCCTCTTCGTGGTTTCATCATCGTCCTCTCCAGTAAAATTCATAAACCCCCTAAAATAAAAATGTCTTCCTAGTAGTTCCTGTAATTCTCCCATCGCGTCACCGTGAATCATCTCGGCCCCCTAGTGGTGACCTCTAGTGGTGAGCTCTAGTGGTGACACCTAGTGGTGACCTCTAGTGGTGACCTTTAGTGGTGACATCTAGTGGTGACCTCTAGTGGTGACCTCTAGTGGTGAGCTCTAGTGGTGACACCTAGTGGTGACCTCTAGTGGTGACCTTTAGTGGTGACATCTAGTGATGTCATCTAGTGACCTTTAGTGGTGACATCTAGTGGTGACATCTAGTGGTGACATCTAGTGGTGACCTCTAGTGGTGACATCTAGTGGTGACATCTAGTGGTGACCTCTAGTGGTGACATCTAGTGGTGACATCTAGTGGTGACATCTAGTGGTGACCTCTAGTGGTGACATCTAGTGGTGACATCTAGTGGTGACATCTAGTGGTGACCTCTAGTAGTGACATCTAGTGGTGACATCTAGTGGTGACATCTAGTGGTGACCTCTAGTGGTGACATCTAGTGGTGACCTCTAGTGGTGACCTTTAGTGGTGACATCTAGTGGTGACATCTAGTGGTGACCTCTAGTGGTGACCTTTAGTGGTGACATCTAGTGGTGACATCTAGTGGTGACACCTAGTGGTGACCTCTAGTAGTGACATCTAGTGGTGACATCTAGTAGTGACATCTAGTGGTGACATCTAGTGGTGACCTCTAGTAGTGACATCTAGTGGTGACATCTAGTGATGACATCTACTAGCGACATCTAGTGATGACCTCTAGTGGTGACATCTAGTGATGACATCTAGTGGTGACATCTAGTGGTGACATCTAGTGGTGACATCTAGTGGTGACCTCTAGTAGTGACATCTAGTGATGACCTCTAGTGGTGACATCTAGTGGTGACATCTAGTGGTGACCTCTAGTGGTGACATCTAGTGGTGACATCTAGTGGTGACCTCTAGTGGTGACCTCTAGTGGTGACATCTAGTGGTGACATCTAGTGGTGACACCTAGTGGTGACCTCTAGTAGTGACATCTAGTGGTGACATCTAGTGGTGACATCTAGTGGTGACCTCTAGTGGTGACATCTAGTGGTGACATCTAGTGGTGACCTCTAGTGGTGACCTCTAGTGGTGACATCTAGTGGTGACCTCTAGTGGTGACCTTTAGTGGTGACATCTAGTGGTGACATCTAGTGGTGACATCTAGTGGTGACATCTAGTGGTGACATCTAGTGATGACATCTAGTAGCGACATCTAGTGATGACCTCTAGTGGTGACATCTAGTGGTGACCTCTAGTGGTGACATCTAGTGGTGACACCTAGTGGTGACCTCTAGTAGTGACATCTAGTGGTGACATCTAGTGGTGACCTCTAGTAGTGACATCTAGTGGTGACATCTAGTGGTGACATCTAGTGGTGACATCTAGTGATGACCTCTAGTGGTGACATATAGTGGTGACATCTAGTGGTGACATCTAGTGATGACCTCTAGTGGTGACATATAGTGGTGACATCTAGTGGTGACCTCTAGTAGTGACATCTAGTGGTGACATCTAGTGGTGACCTCTAGTGGTAACCTTTAGTGATGACCTCTATTGGTGACATATATTGGTGACATCTAGTGGTGACATCTAGTGGTGACATCTAGTGGTGACATCTAGTGGTGACCTCTAGTAGTGACATCTAGTGGTGACCTCTAGTAGTGACATGTAGTGGTGACATCTAGTGGTGACATCTAGTGGTGACATCTAGTGGTGACATGTAGTGGTGACATCTAGTGGTGACCTCTAGTAGTGACATCTAGTGGTGACATCTAGTGGTGACCTCTAGTAGTGACATCTAGTGGTGACATCTAGTAGTGACATCTAGTAGTGACATCTGAGTAGTGACATCTAGTAGTGACATCTAGTAGTGACCTCTAGTGGTGACATGTAGTGGTGACATCTAGTGGTGACCTCTAGTAGTGACATCTAGTGGTGACATCTAGTGGTGACCTCTAGTAGTGACATCTAGTGGTGACATCTAGTGGTGACATCTAGTGGTGACATCTAGTGGTGACATCTAGTGGTGACCTCTAGTAGTGACATCTAGTGGTGACCTCTAGTAGTGACATCTAGTGGTGACATCTAGTGGTGACATCTAGTGGTGACATCTAGTGGTGACCTCTAGTAGTGACATCTAGTGGTGACCTCTAGTAGTGACATCTAGTAGTGACATCTAGTGGTGACATCTAGTGGTGACCTCTAGTGGTGACCTTTAGTGATGACCTCTAGTGGTGACATCTAGTGGTGACACCTAGTGGTGACCTCTAGTAGTGACATCTAGTGGTGACATCTAGTGGTGACATCTAGTGGTGACCTCTAGTAGTGACATCTAGTGGTGACATCTAGTGGTGACATCTAGTGATGACATCTAGTAGCGACATCTAGTGATGACCTCTAGTGGTGACATCTAGTGATGACCTCTAGTAGTGACATCTAGTGGTGACATCTAGTGGTGACATCTAGTGATGACATCTAGTAGCGACATCTAGTGGTGACCTCTAGTGGTGACATCTAGTGGTGACACCTAGTGGTGACCTCTAGTAGTGACATCTAGTGGTGACATCTAGTGGTGACATCTAGTGGTGACCTCTAGTGGTGACATCTAGTGGTGACATCTAGTGATGACCTCTATTGGTGACATCTAGTGATGACCTCTAGTGGTGACACCTAGTGGTGACATCTAGTGATGATCTCTATTGGTGACATCTAGTGGTGACATCTAGTGGTGACCTCTGGTGGTGACCTCTGGTGGTGACATCTAGTGGTAACCTTTAGTGATGACCTCTAGTGGTGACCTCTAGTGGTGACCTCTAGTGGTGACATCTAGTGGTGACACCTAGTGGTGACATCTAGTCATGACCTCTAGTGGTGACATCTAGTGGTGACACCTAGTGGTGACCTCTAGTAGTGACATATAGTGGTGACATCTAGTGGTGACATCTAGTGGTGACATCTAGTGGTGACCTCTAGTAGCGACATCTAGTTATGACCTCTAGTGGTGACCTCTAGTGGTGACATCTAGTGGTGACATCTAGTGGTGACATGTAGTGGTGACATCTAGTAGTGACATCTAGTGGTGACCTCTAGTAGTGACATCTAGTGGTGACATCTAGTGATGACCTCTATTGGTGACATCTAGTGGTGACCTCTAGTGGTGACCTTTAGTGATGACCTCTAGTGGTAACCTTTAGTGATGACCTCTAGTGGTGACATCTAGTGGTGACATCTAGTGATGACCTCTAGTGGTGACATATAGTGGTGACACCTAGTGGTGACCTCTAGTAGTGACATCTAGTGGTGACATCTAGTGGTGACCTCTAGTGGTGACCTTTAGTGATGACCTCTATTGGTGACATCTAGTGGTGACATCTAGTGGTGACATCTAGTGGTGACCTCTAGTAGTGACATCTAGTGGTGACCTCTAGTAGTGACATGTAGTGGTGACATCTAGTGGTGACATCTAGTGGTGACATCTAGTGGTGACATGTAGTGGTGACATCTAGTGGTGACCTCTAGTAGTGACATCTAGTGGTGACATCTAGTGGTGACCTCTAGTAGTGACATCTAGTGGTGACATCTAGTAGTGACATCTAGTAGTGACATCTAGTGGTGACCTCTAGTAGTGACATCTAGTAGTGACATCTAGTGGTGACCTCTAGTGGTGACATGTAGTGGTGACATCTAGTGGTGACCTCTAGTAGTGACATCTAGTGGTGACATCTAGTGGTGACCTCTAGTAGTGACATCTAGTGGTGACATCTAGTGGTGACATCTAGTGGTGACATCTAGTGGTGACATCTAGTGGTGACCTCTAGTAGTGACATCTAGTGGTGACCTCTAGTAGTGACATCTAGTGGTGACCTCTAGTAGTGACATCTAGTAGTGACATCTAGTGGTGACCTCTAGTGGTGACATCTAGTGGTGACCTCTAGTAGTGACATCTAGTGGTGACATCTAGTGGTGACCTCTAGTAGTGACATCTAGTGGTGACATCTAGTGGTGACCTCTAGTAGTGACATCTAGTGGTGACACCTAGTGGTGACCTCTAGTAGTGACATCTAGTGGTGACATCTAGTGGTGACATCTAGTGGTGACCTCTAGTGGTGACATCTAGTGGTGACATCTAGTGGTGACATCTAGTGATGACCTCCATTGGTGACATCTAGTGATGACCTCTAGTGGTGACACCTAGTGGTGACATCTAGTGATGACATCTAGTGGTGACATCTAGTGGTGACATCTAGTGGTGACCTCTGGTGGTGACATCTAGTGGTAACCTTTAGTGATGACCTCTAGTGGTGACCTCTAGTGGTGACCTCTAGTGGTGACATCTAGTGGTGACACCTAGTGGTGACACCTAGTGGTGACATCTAGTGATGACCTCTAGTGGTGACATCTAGTGGTGACACCTAGTGGTGACCTCTAGTAGTGACATCTAGTGGTGACATCTAGTGGTGACATCTAGTGGTGACATCTAGTAGCGACATCTAGTGATGACCTCTAGTGGTGACCTCTAGTAGTGACCTCTAGTGGTGACATCTAGTGGTGACATCTATTGGTGACATGTAGTGGTGACATCTAGTAGTGACATCTAGTGGTGACCGCTAGTAGTGACATCTAGTGGTGACATCTAGTGATGACCTCTATTGGTGACATCTAGTGGTGACCTCTAGTGGTGACCTTTAGTGATGACCTCTAGTGGTAACCTTTAGTGATGACCTCTAGTGGTGACATCTAGTGGTGACATCTAGTGATGACCTCTAGTGGTGACATATAGTGGTGACACCTAGTGGTGACCTCTAGTAGTGACATCTAGTGGTGACATCTAGTGGTGACCTCTAGTGGTAACCTTTAGTGATGACCTCTATTGGTGACATATATTGGTGACATCTAGTGGTGACATCTAGTGGTGACATCTAGTGGTGACATCTAGTGGTGACCTCTAGTAGTGACATCTAGTGGTGACCTCTAGTAGTGACATGTAGTGGTGACATCTAGTGGTGACATCTAGTGGTGACATCTAGTGGTGACATGTAGTGGTGACATCTAGTGGTGACCTCTAGTAGTGACATCTAGTGGTGACATCTAGTGGTGACCTCTAGTAGTGACATCTAGTGGTGACATCTAGTAGTGACATCTAGTAGTGACATCTAGTGGTGACCTCTAGTAGTGACATCTAGTAGTGACATCTAGTAGTGACCTCTAGTGGTGACATGTAGTGGTGACATCTAGTGGTGACCTCTAGTAGTGACATCTAGTGGTGACATCTAGTGGTGACCTCTAGTAGTGACATCTAGTGGTGACATCTAGTGGTGACATCTAGTGGTGACATCTAGTGGTGACATCTAGTGGTGACCTCTAGTAGTGACATCTAGTGGTGACCTCTAGTAGTGACATCTAGTGGTGACATCTAGTGGTGACATCTAGTGGTGACATCTAGTGGTGACATCTAGTGGTGACCTCTAGTAGTGACATCTAGTGGTGACCTCTAGTAGTGACATCTAGTAGTGACATCTAGTGGTGACATCTAGTGGTGACCTCTAGTGGTGACCTTTAGTGATGACCTCTAGTGGTGACATCTAGTGGTGACACCTAGTGGTGACCTCTAGTAGTGACATCTAGTGGTGACATCTAGTGGTGACATCTAGTGGTGACCTCTAGTAGTGACATCTAGTGGTGACCTCTAGTAGTGACATCTAGTGGTGACATCTAGTGATGACATCTAGTAGCGACATCTAGTGATGACCTCTAGTGGTGACATCTAGTGATGACCTCTAGTAGTGACATCTAGTGGTGACATCTAGTGGTGACATCTAGTGATGACATCTAGTAGCGACATCTAGTGGTGACCTCTAGTGGTGACATCTAGTGGTGACACCTAGTGGTGACCTCTAGTAGTGACATCTAGTGGTGACATCTAGTGGTGACATCTAGTGGTGACCTCTAGTGGTGACATCTAGTGGTGACATCTAGTGATGACCTCTATTGGTGACATCTAGTGATGACCTCTAGTGGTGACACCTAGTGGTGACATCTAGTGATGATCTCTATTGGTGACATCTAGTGGTGACATCTAGTGGTGACATCTAGTGGTGACCTCTGGTGGTGACATCTAGTGGTAACCTTTAGTGATGACCTCTAGTGGTGACCTCTAGTGGTGACCTCTAGTGGTGACATCTAGTGGTGACACCTAGTGGTGACATCTAGTCATGACCTCTAGTGGTG
This sequence comes from Pseudoliparis swirei, assembly GCF_029220125.1. Classification (NCBI taxonomy): domain Eukaryota; kingdom Metazoa; phylum Chordata; class Actinopteri; order Perciformes; family Liparidae; genus Pseudoliparis; species Pseudoliparis swirei. Next base: position 28,237,418 of record NC_079411.1, on the reverse strand, counting down.
ACATCTAGTGGTGACACCTAGTGGTGACCTCTAGTAGTGACATCTAGTGGTGACATCTAGTGGTGACATCTAGTGGTGACATCTAGTGGTGACCTCTAGTAGCGACATCTAGTGATGACCTCTAGTGGTGACCTCTAGTGGTGACATCTAGTGGTGACATCTAGTGGTGACATGTAGTGGTGACATCTAGTAGTGACATCTAGTGGTGACCTCTAGTAGTGACATCTAGTGGTGACATCTAGTGATGACCTCTATTGGTGACATCTAGTGGTGACCTCTAGTGGTGACCTTTAGTGATGACCTCTAGTGGTGACATCTAGTGGTGACATCTAGTGATGACCTCTAGTGGTGACATATAGTGGTGACACCTAGTGGTGACCTCTAGTAGTGACATCTAGTGGTGACATCTAGTGGTGACCTCTAGTGGTGACCTTTAGTGATGACCTCTATTGGTGACATATATTGGTGACATGTAGTGGTGACATATATTGGTGACATGTAGTGGTGACATCTAGTGGTGACATCTAGTGGTGACATCTAGTGGTGACCTCTAGTAGTGACATCTAGTGGTGACCTCTAGTAGTGACATGTAGTGGTGACATCTAGTGGTGACATCTAGTGGTGACATCTAGTGGTGACATGTAGTGGTGACATCTAGTGGTGACCTCTAGTAGTGACATCTAGTGGTGACATCTAGTGGTGACCTCTAGTAGTGACATCTAGTGGTGACATCTAGTAGTGACATCTAGTAGTGACATCTAGTGGTGACCTCTAGTAGTGACATCTAGTAGTGACATCTAGTGGTGACCTCTAGTGGTGACATGTAGTGGTGACATCTAGTGGTGACCTCTAGTAGTGACATCTAGTGGTGACATCTAGTGGTGACCTCTAGTAGTGACATCTAGTGGTGACATCTAGTGGTGACATCTAGTGGTGACATCTAGTGGTGACATCTAGTGGTGACATCTAGTGGTGACCTCTAGTAGTGACATCTAGTGGTGACCTCTAGTAGTGACATCTAGTGGTGACCTCTAGTAGTGACATCTAGTAGTGACATCTAGTGGTGACCTCTAGTGGTGACATCTAGTGGTGACCTCTAGTAGTGACATCTAGTGGTGACATCTAGTGGTGACCTCTAGTAGTGACATCTAGTGGTGACATCTAGTGGTGACCTCTAGTAGTGACATATAGTGGTGACCTCTAGTGGTGACATGTAGTGGTGACATCTAGTGGTGACCTCTAGTAGTGACATCTAGTGGTGACATCTAGTGGTGACATCTAGTGGTGACCTCTAGTGGTGACCTCTAGTGGTGACCTCTAGTGGTGACCTCTAGTAATAACATGTAGTGGTGACCTCTAGTGGTGACCTCTAGTGGTGACATCTAGTGGTGACCTCTAGTAGTGACATCTAGTGGTGACCTCTAGTAGTGACATCTAGTAGTGACATCTAGTAGTGACATCTAGTGGTGACCTCTAGTAGTGACATCTAGTGGTGACATCTAGTGGTGACCTTTAGTGATGACCTCTAGTGGTAACCTTTAGTGATGACCTCTAGTGGTGACATCTAGTAGTGACATCTAGTGGTGACCTCTAGTGGTGACCTTTAGTGATGACCTCTAGTGATGACCTCTAGTGGTGACATCTAGTGGTGACCTCTAGTGGTGACATCTAGTGGTGACATCTAGTGGTGACATCTAGTGGTAACCTTTAGTGATGACATCTAGTGGTGACATCTAGTGGTAACCTTTAGTGATGACATCTAGTGGTGACATCTGGTGGTGACCTCTAGTGGTGACATCTAGTGGTGACATCTAGTGGTAACCTTTAGTGATGACCTCTAGTGGTGACATCTAGTAGCGACATCTAGTGGTGACCTCTAGTGGTGACCTTTAGTGATGACCTCTAGTGGTAACCTTTAGTGATGACCTCTAGTGGTGACATCTAGTGGTGACCTCTAGTGGTGACATCTGGTGGTGACCTCTAGTGGTGACATCTAGTGGTGACATCTAGTGGTGACCTCTAGTGGTGACCTCTAGTGGTGACACCTAGTGGTGACCTCTAGTGGTGACCTCTAGTGGTGACACCTAGTGGTGACCTCTAGTGGTGACCTCTAGTGGTGACATCTAGTGGTGACCTCTAGTGGTGACCTCTAGTGGTGACATCGAGTGGTGACCTCTAGTGGTGACCTCTAGTAGTGACATCATGACGCATCGACCTCCTTCCACATGCAACAGAACATAAGTAATGTAATAATATCCTAAAAATAGTTCTCTCGTTTGCGGCAACGCAAATAACTGCGAGCCGATCATTTGAAGTTGGTAACGATGCTAATCAGGCTAACGACGAAGAGGATGCTCGTCTTCCTCCTTTCATGTCTACAGGAACCAGAACGACGTCTCGCTTCCCCGGGACGACCGGAGGATGGATTTTGGCTTCAGAAAGTTTTTTTCTCAAATTCGCTTTGAAGATCTACGTGTTTTTTTTACATCGTGAGAGAAAGAGGGGAAAAATAAGAAGATTGTTTGGAGTCAGAAACTCATTTCAAAGGCTTCCCCTCCTCTTCATCCCTTCCCCCCCCCCCCCCAAAAACAGCCTGCAAAAAAAATGTGATGAAAAACCAGCTCATAAAGCGCCGCACGGCAATAAATAATGCAACAAGAGGAAACAACATGAAAGATCTTTTCATCTCCATACGGGGAGGAAACTAAAAGGGGGAAAGGAAGCGAGGAGGAAGCGATGAGGAGGCGAGGAGGACGCGAGGTTCTGGAGACTGAAGGAACTTCTGTGGACATTCGGTCAAGAGGAGGAATGAGGAATGTATTTAATTCAATAAAGCCGAAGATATGAGGAACATCGTGACCTTTCACCTTTGACAGTTGCTTTCTGTTATTTGTTCTCACTTTTTGTTAAATTCTCTCTATGTTGTCAAATTTGTTTAGTTTTTCTATTTTATTTTTTATTAAATTTAAGTAAAACATGTTTCAATAAATAATAATAATAACAATAATAATAATAATTCTAATAATATTAATAATAATAATAATAATAAAGCCAGGGACCTTTGACAGTTGCCTTCTGTTATTTTTTTCATCTCACTTTTGGTCAAATTTTCACTCAGTATGTTTTCAAATTAGTTTTTTAATTTTTATTATAGAATATATAATACTAGTTTTTCGATGACGTGTTCAATAAATGTAAAATGAAGGTAAAACATGCTTCAATCAATAAGAAGAAGAAGAAGAAGAAAAAAGAAGAAAAAATAAAATAATAATAATAATAAAGCCGGGGTTGTGTTTTTTTTCACTCAATATGTTTTCAAATTAGTTTTTAGTTTTTTGTTGTAGAATAAATAATCCTCTAGTTTCCTTGTTTTACCTCCACTGCAGCATCTCCCTTTAACAATGTGAGAGACAGTTCTGTCGTCGATCTGGAGACTGTTGGAAATCTCCTTTGAAACTTTTTTGGGGTAAAGAGGAGAAAAGAGAAAAGTATTTCTGGTTTCAGGTCTCGATGGCGCGCTCAATTAATGTAAAATGTAAGTAAAACATGCTTCAATAAAGCCGGGGACTTTTGACAGTTGCCTTCTGTTATGTTTTCATCTCACTTCTGGTCAAATATTCACTCAAAGAGTTTTTATTCAAACCAAAATAGTTTCTCTCCGCCAGCTGACGGCCACGGACGGAGATCAAACCGACCGCGAGCAGCGAGAGCAACCAGAGCTTTCCCCTCCTCTCCTGGAGCCCGAGGCGAGGGCGCCGGCCCGGCTTCCTGCTCCGGACGAGAGGCTTCGGCTCTGGGAGAGAACGGTGAGGTCACCAGGTCATCAAGAAAAACAGAGGGGAGGGAGTAAAGTGGGGATGAGAGAGAGAGGGAGAGAGAGGGAGGGAGAGGGGGAGAGAAAGAGAGGGAGTGCGAGAGGGGGGGAGAGAGGGAGGGGGAGAGAGAGGGGGCAAGTGGTGAAGCTGCAGAGAGAGAAAAGTGTGATGAGAGAAGGAGAGAGGGAGAGAGAGGGAGGGAGGAAAGGGAGAGAGAGAGAAGCCATACAGTTGTCCAATACTGACACCTTGTGGCCTAATGTGGAAACGCAGCCGTTAACCTGAAATTGGTCACATGTCCTGTGGTTAACAAACGGCTCAGATACGAGATAAAAACGACATTATGTCACCATTTAAACAAAATTAAAATGAAAACAGATGAACTGATGTGTTTTGGGGCCCTTGGGGGTCTCGAGCCTCTGGACAGTTTCACTGTGGTAATTCTGTCTTGTGACCATCCTGTTCGGCCTACTTTAAGACAATGTAGTGACAGTAAACCGCCAGTCGGGGGCGACAGAGACCAATTAAAATTTATCTATCTATATAATCCATTTTAAATGAAATTTAATATACATTATATATATAATGCATATGAAAGTTAATTTAAAATGTATAATAAATATATATATATATTGTAATATTATATTTATATATATATATACATAGACAGATAGATAGTATTAGCATTTAATTTAAAATGCATAATATTACATATATATAATGCATATTAAAGTTCATTTAAAATGTATAATATTACAATTTAAAAATATATATATTACTAGTGTGTTTTTTTCCTTACAGTACCTGAAGCCTGAGGTCGCGCGCATGATTAATCACTCAGAGCTCGAGAGATGCAGGTGTGTAAACAACAGAGAGCTCGCGAGTATCAGTACGACAACTTTGTGTGTGAGAGAGAGAGAGAGAGAGAGAGAGAGAGAGAGAGAGAGAGAGAGAGAGAGAGAGAGAGAGAGAGAGAGAGAGAGAGAGAGAGAGAGAGAGAGAGAGAGAGAGAGAGAGAGAGAGAGAGAGAGAGAGAGAGACTATCCTCGTCTGCATCTCTCGCGCTCACCTGCTCGTGGACTTTATGAAACGCGCATTCACGGCCGTCTCGAGCCGCTCCTCCTCGCGCTGCCTCCCTCCAGGTGGTAATATGGATTAACTCTTCTTCTGTCTACCGGAAGGTGCCGTTTTTGTGTGTTTTTTGTTGTTGTTTTTTTGTGTGTGGCTTTTTTTGGAAGTTGATCCACATCCAGGACGGTTCGGGACGAGGATTATAGAGGAGGGACCGTTAACCGGTAAGTCTCTTGACTAGACCGGCTCGAACCACCAGACCGTGACCCGCATAGACGAGTCTCCTCGCCGCGGGGCTAGCGAACACATGACGGAGCTCCGCTCGGCTCCACACGGACACATTAACATAAAATAATTTGAAAAAGCCCACAAAGAATCCTCAAAAGTCTAAATTATTCCCCCAACTCATTGACATCCGGGTTACAGAGAACACCCTGGACATGACATCAAGCTCGATGGGTGTATAGTTGTTCGATTTAAATGTACATTTAAATTAACATTGAAACACTCGCTAATTGGCTCATCGTGACGCTTCATCCGGTCCGTGAACGTCACACGGCTTCCCTCCCAGCCAGGTGAGCTCTACCTGGTGTTCCGGTGCCTCTCGGTCCCCGTGAGGGTTGGTGAGGCGTTCAGGCTCTTGGTCCTCAGACTGAGGCTCCGATAAAAAAAAAGGACTAAAGAATTGATGAAAAGTGGTTTGAAATAAAAATGTGTGTTCTCATTGCAACCAGGAACACACGCGCACACACACACACACACACGTCATGTGACACTGTACAGTGGGGATGTGGCCCCTCACATATTCTGCTGCATCATGCCTCACCCTCCAGGCGTGTTGGTGCCATTGCAACATGCTAGTGATGTGTGTGTGTGTGTGTGTGCGTGTTATTAAGTGTGTGTGTGTGTGTGTCCCGTGTGGCGTACACAGTACTGGTATCTGCAAAAGAAGACGGAGGAGGAGGAGGAGAAGCAGAAGGAGAATAAGAAGAAGTAGAAGACAGAGAAGAAGGATGAGAAGAAGAAGAGCGTTTTTACTAATTTATGAAGTTATTTTTGTCTCCGGTTCATTTATGATGCTTCACATTTATCAAGTTCAATACCCTGGATGTGTCGTCAACTTCTGTGCACACACACACACTTACACACACACACACACACGGCTGCACATCTGCTGTGGAGGATGAGATCCTTCAGCTGCATTATTGATGATAATAGTGAAGACAACAGAAGTGAAGCTGATGTAATTAAAGCTGCTCCACCTCCACCTCTCCATCCCTCCACCTCCACCTCTCCATCCCTCCATCTCTCCACCTCCACCTCTCCATCCCTCCATCTCTACACCTCCACCTCTCCATCCCTCCACCTCTCCACTTCCATCCCTCCACCTCTCCACCTCCACATCCCTCCACCTCTCCATCCCTCCACCTCTCCACCTCCACATCCCTCCATCCCTCCACCTCTCCACCTCCACATCCCTCCACCTCTCCATCCCTCAACCTCTCCACTTCCACCTCTCCATCCCTCCACCTCTCCATCCCTCCACCTCTCCACTTCCACCTCTCCATCCCTCCACCTCTCCACCTCTCCACTTCCACCTCTCCATCCCTCCACCTCTCCATCCCTCCACCTCAAAGACCTCAAAGGTTTGATGTTGACTCTAATCTCCGTCGTCATGGAGACGAAAGGTTCGCCCGGTTTGGCTTCAGGCTGAAACTCTTGATTAAAGAGCAGAAATAGTTCTTTAATCGCTTTTGGTTCAGTCGACCAATCAGAGGCCACCTCTCATTGGACAGACAGACGCCGTGCTGGTGATCCGGTGACCTTCCCTTCGTCCCGGTTTGACCTTCCCTTCGTCCCGGTTTGACCTCTGTACTTTATGACGTGTCGTAACTCATTCTCGTGATCCGCCTCTTGTGTCATAAGCTCTAAGTCATTGTTTTTAAAACTTCGCCGTTTGTTCCCATCCTGAAGAAGAACTTTAGATGTGTCAAATAAAAAATAGTTCTTTTTATTTGACACATCTCATAGCAGCTCATAAGTTAGAAGTTAGCTAATTTATGAAGTTAGCACATTTTTATGAAGTAAGCTAATTTACTCTTTGGAATTATTTTTTTTTTTCAAATATCCAGCTTTTTGGCAAGAAGAAGAACACAAATAAGTAAATAAGCCAAATGTGAGAAAACATTTCCAGTGATGAACGATGTTGAGTTAGCAGAGCAGCGCCCAGTGGATTAATTACCCAGCAGCCACTTGGTGCCCATCTCTCTCTCTCTCTCTCTCTGAGTGGAAGGAGCGTTGAGAGCGCGGAGCGCGTTTTGTTTGTCGTTTTGAGTGAGGAACGGCTAAAGTTCATATTTTTCACCGGTTAAAGTGGTGTTAGATTGTGGGCATTGTAGTGTAGGTTTCACTGGTTTTTGTGTGTTTGTGTGTCGGCGGGCTGCGGGCTGCGTGTCTGTGTCCGTGCGGGCCGAGCAGCTGCTCGGTGAGCTGCACGCCGGCATGGAGCCGCTGACCCATCTGACGCGGAAACACGGCGTGAAGATCACGCCGCGGTTCCCGTGTTCGGTGGAGGATATCTGCCTGGCGGTGGGCGACGTGATCGGAGACCCCCACGTGAAGTCCGCCACGCGGATGAACGGCGGGGTGGTGGTGTTCGTAGCGACAGTCAGTAAGGCGGACGAGCTGGTGGAGAGAGGCATCGTGGTGTCAGACACGCACGTGCCGGTTCTCCCCTTGTGCTCGCCAGCCGTCAAGGTGACGGTGTCCAACGTGCCTCCGTTTGTTAGAGATAATTACTTAGAGAAAGAACTGATGAGCCACGGGAGGGTGGTGTCCCCACTGAAGAAGCTCTTTCATGGCTTTAAGTCCGCGCGCGTGAGGCACGTGCTCTCTCACAGGAGGCAGTGCTTCATGATCCTCAACGACAGGAGAGGACCTCAGCATCGTGTTCAAGGTGAGCTCAGACGGGTTCGACTCCCTGTTCTACGCCACCACGGACCACATGAAGTGCTTCGGCTGTGGAGGTGTTGGACACAAGAGAATTGCCTGTCCTCAGAAGGGGGCAAGGTGGGGCAAGCAGCCAGGTGGAGCCCGAGAGGGTAGGGAGGAGGCAGGTGGAGCCCGAGAGGAGACAGGTGGAGGTAGGGAGGAGGCAGGTGGAGCCCGAGAGGAGACAGGTGGAGTTAGGGAGGAGACGGGTGGAGCCCGAGAGGAGACAGGTGGAGGTAGAGAGGAGGAGGGTGGAGACCGAGAGGAGACAGGTGGAGTTAGAGAGGAGACAGGTGGAGGACAGGGACAGACAGGAAAAGGAGAGGGAAGGAGTGAGGGTGGAGCAGTGGTGTGTGAGGGTGGAGCAGTGGTGAGTGAGGGTGGAGTAGTGGTGTGTGAGGGCGGAGCAGTGGGGAGTGAGGGTGGAGCAGTGGTGAGTGAGGGTGGAGCAGTGGTGTGTGAGGGCGGAGCAGTGGGGAGTGAGGGTGGAGCAGTGGTGAGTGAGGGTGGAGCAGTGGGGAGTGAGGGTGGAGCAGTGGTGTGTGAGGGCGGAGCAGTGGGGAGTGAGGGTGGAGCAGTGGTGAGTGAGGGTGGAGCAGTGGTGAGTGAGGGTGGAGCAGTGGTGAGTGAGGGTGGCGCAGTGGTGAGTGAGGGTGGAGCTGTGTTGAGTGAGGGTGGAGCAGTGGTGTGTGAAGTGGAGCTGAAGGGCAGCGATGAAGAGATGGAGGCAGACGAGGAGGCGATGAAGGTTCCTCATCTGAAGAGGAAGTCGGTGAGGCAGGAAAGCTCCCAGGCCAAGAAGGCGGCGGTGGGTGAAAGAGGCCGAAGAGCAGAGGAGAAGTCCAGCGGGGACGAGGCCCCTGCTGCTCCGCAGGGGGCCGGCGCTGTGGGGCCCGACGCGTACAGCGTAGAGAGCATCAAGAGCACGCTCATGAGGACTAAAGGAGCTCATGGAGTCGAGCTGGAGAGATACTTCCCCGAGAAGGAGACGCTCCGCAAGGCGCTGAGGGAACATCTGGGCTGCAGAGACAAAGGAGGCCTCACGGCCAATGAGGTGGTCCGGCTCAGGAGGCGGGTCCCCAGGCTGAAGGAGGAGAACCCTCCTGGGGAGGAGGGGGCTTGGAGCGCAGATATTTAGGCCGCCATGTTTTAGTCCAAATGATGATGAGTCTCATTAACATTTGCTCGCTAAATATGAATGGAGCCAGAGACCCCGTGAAGAGGTCCCTGCTCCACCAACTAATGTCAATGAAAAATGCAGATGTGGTGTTTTTACAGGAGACCCACAGTGACTCTACCAATGAGGCCGAGTGGAGAAAAGAGTGGGGGGGTGAGGTGGTCCTGAGCCACAAGAGCACCACCAGTGGAGGGGTGGGGGTCCTGTTCTCAAGTAGGTTCGCCCCACAGATCCTGGAGGTGGAGCATGTGGTGGACGGCAGACTGCTGGTGGTGAGGGCCAAGTTTGAGCGTTTTAAATTTATTTTTATAAATGTGTACGCTCCTGTGACAGGGCCTGAGCGAGTGGGTTTCCTGAGTGTTTTAAACAGTGTTTTAAACGGGGTGGAGGCGGAGGAGTTCTTATTTCTGGGTGGTGATTTTAATTGCACAGAAAATGAGACTTTGGACAGGAACCACCGGGAGCCTCATGGGCCTTCACAGAGAGCCATGAGGCGGCTGGTGGTGGAGCACGGACTGGTTGACGTATGGAGGAGGTCGAACCGGGCCGAGAGACAGTACACGTGGGCCCACTCCAGAGGGAACCGGATCTCCCTGGCCCGGCTCGACCGGGTTTACTGTTTTAAGCACCATTTTAATATTTTTAAAGACTGCAACATCGTACCTGTTGGGTTCACAGACCACGCTCTGGTCTTGTGTAACTTGTTTATCCCCAACGTGAAGCCGAGAAGTGCCTACTGGCATTTTAATACGTCCCTTTTGGAAGACGCACATTTTAAAGAGGTTTTTAGGTTTTTTTGGAACGGTTTTAGGAACGAAAAACATGCTTTTAACTCTTTAAAGCAGTGGTGGGACCGGGGGAAGGTGGAGATAAAGCAGCTCTGTCAACAGTATACTCTCAATGTCACGCAGGACATCACCAGGTCTATGAGGGATCTAGAGACTGAGGTTGTGGAGCTGCAGAAGTTAGCTGAGCACTGGAAATGGAGATCATATTAAAGATCTCAAATCTAAAAAGTCTGCTCTTACAGATCTGCTGGGCACTAAGGCTCAGGGGGCGCTGGTCAGGTCCCGCTTCATGGATGCAGCTCTGATGGACGCACCATCCAAGTTCTTCTTTGGACTGGAGAAGAGGAACGGGCAGAGCAGGGTCATCCACGCCATACGCTCCGAGTCGGGGCAAGAGATCAGAGATACGAACGGCATCCGGAGGAGAGCGGTGAGTTTCTACTCTGAGCTCTACTCCGATGAGTACAATGATAATGAGGAGATGTTCCAGGATTTCTGTGGAGGCCTACCAAAGGTCCCGGAAGAGATAAATGCCGGCCTGGAGGGTCCTCTAGTGGCAGCTGAGCTGGACGCAGCACTGCAGCGCATGGAGGGGGGCAAGGCCCCAGGAATTGATGGGATCCCGGTAGAGCTCTACAAAGAGTTCTGGAGTGTGATGGGCGAAGATATGTTACTGGTTTTTAAAGAAAGTTTTAAAGACATGAAGCTGCCGCTCAGCTGTAGGAGGGCGGTGATAACTTTGCTCCCCAAAAAAGGAGACCTGCAGGAGATGAAGAACTGGCGTCCGGTGTCCCTGCTCTTCTCCGACTACAAAATCCTGTCCAAGGCACTGGCCAACCGGCTGAGAGAGGTGGTGGGTCAGGTGATCCACAGGGATCAGACCTATTGTGTGCCTGGTAGGAGCATACTGGACAACGGGTCCTTAATTCGTGACTTTTTGGACATCTCTGGTCCTTTGGGCATTAAAGCTGGTCTCATTTCGCTAGACCAGGAAAAGGCTTTTGACCGGGTTGAGCACCAGTACCTCTGGAAGACTCTGGAGGCTTTTGGCCTCAGCCCAGGTCTCACAGCCATGATCAAGGTGTTGTATCAGGACATTGAGAGTATGCTGAAGATCAATGGGGGTCTTAGCGCCCCTTTTGGAGTGCGTCGAGGGGTGAGACAGGGCTGCTCTCTCTCAGGGATGCTGTACGCTCTGGCTATTGAACCTTTGTTGTGCAAAGTCAGAGCGAAGATTGAAGGGCAGGTTTTAAGGGGTTTTAACAGGAGGGTCATTTTATCAGCGTACGCTGATGATATCGTCATCTTTGTTAAAAGCCAGGGAGAAATCAGCGCCCTGACTTCTATTGTTCAGGACTTTGGTGCCCTGTCTGCCGCAAAGGTAAACTGGGCAAAGAGTGAAGCCTTGGCAGTGGGGAACTGGGAGGAGGGTCTGCCGAGCCTACCGGGGGGGTTAGTCTGGAGAAAAGATGGTTTTAAGTACCTTGGTGTGTATGTGGGGAATGCATGCGTTGAAAAGAAGAACTGGGAGGGAGTTGTGGAGAAAATGCAGGGGAGGCTGGCTAAGTGGAAGTGGCTGAAGCCACAGCTGTCATATCGGGGCCGGACGCTGGTCATAAACAACCTGGTGGCCTCAGCACTGTGGCACAAGCTGGCCTGCATGCAGCCCCCTAAAGGCCTCATCTAGAAGCTCCAGGCCATCCTCACAAAAAAATTTTGGGACAAGATGCACTGGGTCCCTCAGTGTGCACTCTTTTTACCAAAAGAAGAGGGGGGGCAAGGGCTGGTGCACATCGACAGCAGGGTGACCACATTCAGGGTCCAGTTTTTACAGAGATACCTCACAGGGCCAACAGACGTGATGTGGAGGGAGCTGACTGACTGCATTCTGAGGCAGGCAGCTGGCCTGGGACTAGACACGGCACTTTTTTTAATGGATTTTAACCTTTTTAAACTGTGTGGGCTGTCTCCTTTTTACCAGTCGCTTTTTAAAGCTTGGACTTGTTTTGAGTGGAAGAGACCAGGACCGACGTGCTCCCTACACTGGCTGCTGCAAGAACCGCTGGTGTACGGGGCCAGGCTGGACATCCAGGACGACTCAACGCCAGGCCTGGAGGTTCCTGAGGAGCTGGGCGGAGAGGCTGACGGAGGCCGAGGTGGAGATGCTGCAGGAGTACGGCAGGGGAGAGGAGGCTCCCGACGCGACAGACCCTTTTCCAGATCTAGGATGTGTTCCGAGGCTGAGCGGGGTCTCGGGACCACTGTTCAGAGAAGCAGATCGAAAGCGGTTGGACTTCAACATGACGAAAGGAAAAGGTTTCTATGCAGCATGCGTGAAGGTGCTGAACAAAGGAAAGCTGGACCGGAGGGCCGACACGGTGTGGAGGCGGGAGCTGGGCCTGGGCGTGGAAGTGAACCCGTGCTGGAGGGTTCTCTACAAACCGCCCATAAACAAAAGAACTGGGGATCTGCAGTGGCGAATACTACACGGGGCCATCGCCGTAAATGCATTTGTCTCTGTCATAAATCCCACTGTCGATGAACAATGTCCATTTTGTGAGGAGATAGAAACTGTGTTCCACTGTTTTTATTTCTGTGAGAGGCTTTTTAACCTTTTTAATGCATTGAAAGATGTTTTTAAAGGGTTTGGGGAGAACTGGTCCAGGACCACCTTCATCCTAGGGGTCAACTATGGAAAGGTGAAGGCCTCCAAGTGGAGGCTGCTGAACCACCTGGTTGGAGAGGCGAAACTGGCGGTTTACACCAGCAGGAAGAACAGGGTGGAAGGCGGAGCAGGGCAGGAGGCTCTCCCCATCTTCACCTCCCGCATCAGAGCCAGAATTTGGCTGGATTTTAAGTTTTTTAGCAGCACAAGCAACACACAAGGGTTCTGTGAGAAGTGGTGCTACAACAGTCGTGTGTCATGTAGTGGAGGGCGAGCTGCTGCTGAACGCTCCTTTTGACTCAAAGTGAGGAGCAACTGTTTTATTTGGTCTTAAGGTTGTAATGACTGTTCACTGATGTTTTGAGACAAGTAAAATAAAGGTTTTCTAAAAATCAAATCTCTCTCTCTCTCCCTCTCCCTCTCCGTCTTCCTCTCTGCGTCGGCATGCCTGTTAGTTTCTTCCTGGCTGCATTATCTCCAGATACATTATTGATGCACGCAGCACTCTGACTGCCACGCGCATCACACACACACACACACAGATACACACACACATACCAACACTCATAAAGTCAAACATATTGACAAATACGCCCAGCACACAGGGAAGAAGAAGAAGAAGAAGAAGAGTTCCGTTAATCACGGAGTTCCACAAGGTTGTGTGCTTGGACCAATTTTATTTACCTTATACATGCTTCCTTTGGGCAATATTATCAGGAAACACTCCATAAACTTTCATTGTTATGCAGATGATACTCAAGTATATTTATCGATAAAACCAGAGGAGAGCAACCAACTCGGTAAAATTCAAGCATGTCTTAAAGACATAAAAACATGGATGACCTGCAACTTCTTGATGTTAAACTCAGACAAAACCAAAGTAATTTTAATCGGCCCTGAGCACCTCAGAGATCAATTATCTGGTGATGTGGATTCTGTAGACGGCATTGCTCTAGCATCCAACAACACTGTAAAGAATCTTGGCGTTATCTTTGATCGGGACTTGTCCTTTAACTCCCACGTAAAGCAAATCTCAAGGACTGCATTCTTTCATCTACGTAATATTTCAAAAATCAGGCACATCTCGTCTCAAAAAGATGCAGAAAAATTGGTTCACGCGTTGGTTACTTCGAGACTGGATTACTGCAACTCCTTATTATCAGGCTGCTCTAATAAATCTCTTAGGTCCCTCCAGTTGATCCAGAATGCTGCAGCTCGTGTTCTCACTAAAACTAAGAAAAGAGATCACATCACTCCTGCACTAGCTGCTCTGCACTGGCTACCCATAAAATCAAGAATCACTTTTAAAATTCTTCTCTTAACCTACAAAGCCTTGATTGGTGATGCTCCATCATATCTTAAGGAGCTTGTAGTACCATATTGCCCCACTAGAGAGCTACGCTCACTAAATGCGGGACTACTTGTAGTTCCTAGAGTCTTAAAAAGTAGAATGGGAGCCAGAGCCTTTAGTTATCAAGCTCCTCTTTTATGGAACCAGCTTCCACCTTCAGTCCGGGAGGCAGACACAGTCACCTCGTTTAAGAGTCGACTGAAGACCTTCCTCTTTGACAGAGCTTATAGTTATGGCTGAATCAGGTTCACCTGGTCCAGCCCCTTGATATGCTGCTATAGGCTTATAGCTGCCGGGGGACGTTTAGGATGCACTGAGTACCTATCTCCTCTTTTCTCTCTCCTTAGGGATGAATTTTCATCTCTCCATCACACGTTACTCACTCTGCTTTCTCCCCGGAGTCCTTTTGACTTCACGTCTCATGGGGTCATCGGACCCTCTGAGACGGCATAGATCCTATCTGCCTGATGGATCGTCTGGGTCGTGGAGTTCCTGCTCCTGACTACTCCACTGTCCTGTTGAGACTCCGCCCACTGTTGAGACTCCGCCCACTCCTCCTCCCCACCGCCATCTGCCTGATGGATCGTGGAGGTCTCCATCGTGGAATATGCCTCCTATGAACTATTCATACACTCTGTCACATTCATTGAATGTATTTTAACTCTAAATCTGTCCTTCTGGTCACATGACATCTATTGCATCTGTCCATCCTGGAGAGGGATCCTCCTCTGTTCTCTCCTCAAGGGTTCTTCCCTTTTTTTCCCCCTGAAGGGTTATTTGGGAGTTTTTCCTGGTCCGATGTGAGGTTTTGGGGCAGGGATGTCTATGTGTACAGATTGTAAAGCACTCCGAGACAAATTTGTAATTTGTGAAATTGGGCTATACAAATAAACTGAATTGAATTGAACTATTTAAGGAACCATAAATGGTGCCTTTAAGAACCATTTTAAAGGTTCTTTGGAGAACTCTTTATGGAAATGGTTATTTAAAGAACCCTGTTTTGAAAGGTTCTTTGTGGAACCAGAAATGGTTCCTCTGTCTAAGGCATCACTTTGAGGAACCATTTCTGGTTCCATATGGAACCTTCATTTTTGTGCAGGACTAAATTTAACTCTGTTGAAGACCCCTGTGTGTGTGTGTGTGTGTGTGTGTGTGTGTGTGTGTGTGTGTGTGTGTGTGTGTGTGTGTGTGTGTGTGTGTGTGTGTGTGTGTGTGTGTGTGTGTGTGTGTGTGTGTGTGTCACCCTGTGGTACTTTTGGGAGGAAACAATCCATCTTTAAAAATAACTAAAGGGTGTTAAAGAAAACTAAATCTGTGTGAAAAAGCAGCAGACGAAGAAGAAGAAGAATCAAGAAAGAGAAAAGTGATGAAGGGTTCCCAGCCTCTCTTTGCCCAGAGATTTGTGAAGGCCTCATTAAATATGGATGGTGTCTCTCCCCCCCTCTATTTGACTGTCATCCCTCTCTTCATTCCCTCTTTCACAACCTCTCTCTCTCTCTTTCTCTCTCCGCTGTCATCTGTTAACGTCCACTCCGATGACAAAGTGGGTCTTTTTTTGGTCTTCTTCCACTTCTTCATCCTCTCATCCCTTCTTCTTTCCCTCTCTGCCTCCTCACTAGAAAATATCAACAGACTTGAGTACCGCACGATGTCATTGTTTTGCTCGTGTGTGTGTGTGTGTGTGTCATAAAAATGGCCACTGGTCATAACAGTGACATGCGGTCGTCTGTGTGTCAGTGGTGAGCAGATCCATCTTTTCAATCAGGGGGTTGGCAGTTCAATTCCCGCCCTGGTCGACGTGCCCTTGAGCAAGACACTTAGCCTTGAGTGTCTCCCTGTAGCTGTGTGTACGGTGTGTGAATGTAACATGACGTGATGACGTGTGGTTCTTACCATGTGGTTCTGGTGTTTCCTCAGGAGATGAAGACGCGTCTCCTCGCTGCTCCTCCTTCAGCAGGACGATGGACGAGGGAACGCCGAGCGGGGCTGTGACCACGGCCTCCATGGAGCCCTGAGACACCGCAGGTGTGTGTGTGTGTGTGTGTTTCAGTAAACACAAATGTGACATAGATTTTGTTGTATGTGTATGTGCATGTGTATGTATATCTGTATGTGTGTGTGTGTGTGTGTGTGTTTGAGTAAACACAAATGTGACACAGATTTTGTTTGTGTACACAAAAAGAAGGACGACAAGATTGACGGATTAAGAGAGAGAGAGAAAGAGAGAGAGAGATAGAAAGAGAGAGAGAGAGAGAGAGAAGGAGACGGAGAACAGAAAGAAGTTCTCCAGTCTGACCTGAGAGGTGGAGCTCAGTCTAATCCGGCTCAGAGGCTGTGACACACACACACTCTGTAATCGTGTGTGTGACTGTGTGTGTGTGTGTGTGTGTGTGTGTATGCTTCACTCACCCCATGCTAAATATATTTATATATATATATATATATTCAACAACAACAACAAAATATACATGTACAGGACTGTCTCAGAAAATTAGAATATTGTGATAAAGTTCTTTATTTTCTGTAATGCAATTAAAAAAACAAAAATGTCATGCATTCTGGATTCATTACAAATCAACTGAGATATTGCAAGCCTTTTATTCTTTTAATATTGCTGATTATGGCTTACAGCTTAAGAAAACTCTAAAATCCTATCTCATAAAATTTTAATATTTCCTCAGACCAAGTAAAAAAAAAGATTTATAACAGCTGAGTGTTTGTCAAGGCTCAGGAAACCCTTGCAGGTGTTTCGAGTTAATTAGACAATTCAAGTGATTTGTTTAATACCCTACTAGTATACTTTTTCATGATATTCTAATATTTAGAGATAGGATATTTGAGTTTTCTTAAGCTGTAAGCCATAATCAGCAATATTAAAAGAATAAAAGGCTTGCAATATTTCAGTTGATTTGTAATGAATCCAGAATGCATGACATTTTTGTTTTTTTAATTGCATTACAGAAAATAAAGAACTTCATCACAATATTCTAATTTTCTGAGACAGTCCTGTATACATATATTTATTACAAATTTAATTAAAAAAATTAAAATATATATATATTTATATTAGGGCTGTGAAACGATTAAAAATTTTACTCAGGTTAATCACAGGTTTCTGTGGATTAATCATGATGAATCACATATTACCGATATTCTCTGTCTATTTTTGTGAGAACATAAAGATTTATGACAAAAGACGGATATATACATTTATACACAGGGGTGCACATAATTTGCTCACCAGTGGGGGGGGTGCAAGTGACTTTTTTTCGTCCCGATGTGCGCGCACACGCCGAATCGGAGCTCTGCGGCGCGCGAGACGGAGATCGGAGTCGTGTTAACGCGACACGTAGAGACAGAATGACACGCTGCTGTAGAGACGACCAACAACAGACGGATTGGAAGCTCATTCTGCGCATGCGTTAAATGCGTAAAAAAAATTTAACTAATTAATCCTGTAATTTAATCATAACGCGTTAACGCATTATTTTTCACAGCACTAATTTATATATATATATATATATATATATATAATCTTACTGATGCAAATGAAGCGCAAATGAAGAGAGGAATTTGCCTCGGTGAACGTTTAGTATTTTTAAATATTACCCGTCTACATTCCCTGAGCCGTGGGAACTGGTCTAGTTTCCTCTCGGACCATTTGAAGTACAAAATATAAAAAATCATATTGTGCTTCTTTTTTTGTGAACCACCACGTCAGAAAAAACATCCTTCAGTGAGTGAAACCACAACTTAATGTTTGACCCGATGTGGTTATTGATCTCGAGCCACTGTCCCGACTGCGCGGGCGTGGACCCGACAACCCGAGAACACGCCATACACACCACGAACGACGAAGAGGTCACACACAAACTACATTCAATAGAATAATACACACATTCAGCCTCTACTAGAGGAAATGGATACGTCTGAAACCCGATACGAAGCAGAGGAATACTATAAAGCGCCGCGTGACTCGACACCACTCGTACGTCTGTGAGGGTGTGAGTTCGACTCTCGGCTCCGATGCTGCAGAGGAGAAGAGAAATCAATAATCTAAAAATCATCTTCTCTAAACAGGGAGAGGGAACTATAAGAGGAACTTAGAGGAAGGGCAAGAAGTGTAAACAAACAGTCGAGGCTCAGGATCGTGGTCTTCGTGATGACCCGGCTCCTCAGGATCCATCCTGAAGGACCCGGTCCACGACAAAAGAGAACGATATTTCTCCAGTACAGAGTATTCGTCCCAAAATCAGCCAATCACGTACTTTTCAAAGGTTAGTCCATCCTTTAACACCTTCCTGTTGGGTCAAATGTCAAGACCCCCGGGTCAAAACGTCACTTCCGGTCAAGTCGCTAGACAAGTATTTTCACAATAAAAGTCCCGTCTGTTATTGTCCGAATAAAGTCACTTCACAGGCTTCAACCGGCTTCCACAATCTGAAATACTAAACTAACAGTCACTCTCATGCAACATACATTAATTAATTCTTGCCATTTACATACATAAAGTAAACAGTACCCCTATGCTTCATAACACATTAACAACAATATCAATATTCTCCATAATATTTCCTATTATAATATCTTTCTATATGTATTAATTTAAAGCATAAGACTGTGCAATATCAAAATAAACAATTACAACCTAACAGAACCCAGAGGGGAGGGTCATGACGGCGACATCGGGGTGAACGTGTTCCATCTCAGAACGGGAATTGAATGAGCAAAATACACAACACACACAATGTTGGAGCGATTTATTTTGACATTTGTATTTAGATTTTATTGTAAAGTAATATTGATTATTTATTGCTTATTTAGGTTATATTTTGATGTGATAGAGTTGTTTCTTATGATAGTTGTAGTTTAGTTTAATACATTATGATTGTTGTTCCTCTTACCTTCAAATGTATGAACATCTTTTACCCTTTTTGACCCCAGCAATTAAAACCTCCAGAAAGTTATTTGAATTAATATTGTTTCCCAAGTTTAAGTGTCAGGTACTTTATGCCCTTTAAATAAATAAAAAAGTTGATATTTCTTATTTTTTGTTTTACACAGTGAAAAATAGCCTGGGGTCAAATTGTTCAGGACATTGAAAACATTTCATCATGGGAACTTTATGTTTTCCCAGTTGTCCCCAATAAATTAAAAGTGGTGAAATATGAAGCGTTAGGGTTAGAAGATAAAAAAGCAGCACATAGAAAATTAAAATCAACCAAATGTAGAAAATGCTTTAACATCAATTATTCATATGATGATAAACCAAAAGTGACTTTAACAGCGAGTTTAAGATGCACCGATAGTATTTAATGAACATTTAAACTGAGGAAGTTGAGTTGTGATAACTGTAAGAGGAAGTTGAGCCCCTAATGTTACACCTTTTAAGAGCTTAAACTAATGTGACGACGTTTCCCGTCTTCTCTTTCATGCTGTGGATGTAAAACATGAAAGTGGGTGTGGCCTGTCTCCCTGGACAACCGGCCTGCATCTCACGAGCCAATCAATGCCCCGAGAGGAGGAGCCGTGTTTGAGATTATTAGAGGAGATTAGACGTGTATAATTAAGGCTTCTGACATTTAGATTAAGCATTTTAAGAGCTTCAAAGTTTATTTCTTTACATTTATATTTATATATATTTTTCATGAGGACTCCATGCCGCTGAGCCGCCGGTGGGTTTGGATCCTCTAAAACCTAAATACACTTCTGTGTCTGTCTTTGTAATCGGAGAGAGAGAGAGAGGGGGGGGGGGAGTGAGAGAGGCGGAGAGAGAGAAGGCGAGAGAGAAAGAGACAGGGGGGATAGAGGTAGAGAGAGAGAGAGAGAGAGGGCAAGTGGTGAAGATGCAGAGAGAGTAAAGTGTGATGAGAGGGGAGGGAGGGGAGAGAGGAGAGAGAGAGAGAGAGAGAGAGAGAGAGACGTGGATGATGTCTTCTGGTCCCCGAGGAGACGTCTCTCTCTCTCTCTGGGCGTGTCCCTCTGAGCTTCTCTTACCCTTTATCCTACTTTTTTATGTTTTCCGTCCCTCCTTTTTCTCTCTGTTTTTGCACCGGACGCCTCTCCCCCCTTTTGTTTCCTCTAATGGACGGTGCTCATGCCCATCCTCAGCAGCCTCCGTCTGTGGGGGGGAGATTCCTTCCTGCATCTGCTCACCGCTGAGATCATTCACTCATTCATTCCATCTGTCTCTCAATTCATTCAATTACCTCCTCCTCCTCCTCCTCCTCCTCTCTCCATCCATTCACGACTCTCGCGTTCAGCTTGATTGTTGAGATGTTGGACGTAAAGGTGTGTGTGTGTGTGTGTGTGTGTGTGTGTGTGTGTGTGTGTGTGTGTGTGTGTGTGTGTGTGTGTGTGTGTGTGTGTGTGTGTGTGTGTGTGTGTGTGTGTGTGTGTGTGTGTGTGTGGTGTTCCTCTTAACGAGCTTCTGCTGGTTTACTAAACCAAACCATAAAAGGACAAACAGCCGTGTTTTATGTGAATTTATGTATAAACTAGCTTATATAGACATATATATGTCTATATACAGGACTGTCTCAGAAAATTAGAATATTGTGATAAAGTTCTTTATTTTCTGTAATGCAATTAAAAAAACAAAAATGTCATGCATTCTGGATTCATTACAAATCAACTGAAATATTGCAAGCCTTTTATTCTTTTAATATTGCTGATTATGGCTTACAGCTTAAGAAAACTCAAATATCCTATCTCTAAATATTAGAATATCATGAAAAAGTATACTAGTAGGGTATTAAACAAATCACTTGAATCGTCTAATTAACTCGAAACACCTGGAAACACATTTTCAAATGTTTGATTTTGTTTTGCTGTTATAAATCTTTTTTTTAACTTGGTCTGAGGAAATATTCAAATTTTATGAGATAGGATTTTAGAGTTTTCTTAAGCTGTAAGCCATAATCAGCAATATTAAAAGAATAAAAGGCTTGCAATATTTCAGTTGATTGTAATGAATCCAGAATGCATGACATTTTTGTTTTTTTAATTGCATTACAGAAAATAAAGAACTTTATCACAATATTCTAATTTTCTGAGACAGTCCTGTATACACATATATATATGTATACATATATATGTATATGTACTGTATATATATATATATACTGTATATATAAACTAACATATATATTAACTAGTTCATATGTACAGTATATACAGGACTGTCTCAGAAAATTTGAATATTGTGATGAAGTTCTTTATTTTCTGTAATGCAATTAAAAAAACAAAAATGTCATGCATTCTGGATTCATTACAAATCAACTGAAATATTGCAAGCCTTTTATTCTTTTAATATTGCTGATTATGGCTTACAGCTTAAGAAAACTCAAATATCCTATCTCTAAATATTAGAATATCATGAAAAAGTATACTAGTAGGGTATTAAACAAATCACTTGAATTGTCTAATTAACTCGAAACACCTGCAAGGGTTTCCTGAGCCTTGACAAACACTCAGCTGTTATAAATCTTTTTTTTACTTTGTCTGAGGAAATATTAAAATTTTATGAGATAGGATTTTAGAGTTTTCTTAAGCTGTAAGCCATAATCAGCAATATTAAAAGAATAAAAGGCTTGCAATATTTCAGTTGATTTGTAATGAATCCAGAATGCATGACATTTTTGTTTTTTTAATTGCATTACAGAAAATAAAGAACTTTATCACAATATTCTAATTTTCTGAGACAGTCCTGTATATATATATAAACTAATAAATACATTTATTTATTTATATTTATTAGCTAGTTTATATATATATAATATATATATATGAATATCTTTTTAACTGTTTGAATACGTCATCACAGGCTCTGAAATCTAAATTGATTTTGATATTTTCTTGAAGAGCTCGTATTACTTTTCTCCAACATTATTGTCCAGCGAGTGATAACAGAACCACAGGCAGCAGAACCGCGTCCATTAGACCCGGCCCACCCACCACCAGAGCCTCAGTCTGCAGCAGCACAACGGGGACCCATTTAAACGAGACACCATCATTACCGACGATTAGGATTTATTGATATCGACGTTCAACCGAGACTCGAATGCAACAGGCAAATGGCCCATAAGTCAGACTGAGAGACTATTAGGCTGCACGGTGACATCATCGTGGCCCACGAGGCCCGACCCGACGTGTCCATCTGGGCCAGACACATTCTACTGAATCTAATGTAATATTCCATTCTGATTGCAAACGTCTGATGGGGTGAGATTGTACAGTCTTTCTTTCTTTCAATCATTTTATTTGAAGTTTTTAAAAGTTAGGCAATACCAGACAATAAAAAACAACAACAAATAAATACAATTTACATAACAGCAAAACAACCAATCAGACAAGGACAGAAAAACACGGATATAAATCATCATCCTCCATATTGAACCAACTAATTTTATAATTATTCTTCCTTTCAGTCAATCTTTTAAGCATCAATCTCAAATATGAGAATTTGATTTTCTTTATCTGCCATAACTACATAAGTATATATTTATATATATACTGTATGTATAAACTAGCTGAAATATATATATATATCAGCTAGTTTATATATATATATATATATGAACTAACTAATATATATATATATATATGTGTATATGTATATGTGTCTATACATATAGAGACACATATATATAAACTAATGAATATATATGTATATATATTCAAACTAACAAATATGTTATATATATATATATGTATGTGTCTCTATATATATATATGAACACATTTCACTTTCTCTCATAATTGTTCTTTTTTAATAGAAATAAAATCACTGGACTTTGCTTTTCACCTTTCAGTAAATGTGTTTCTGATGAGAGTTGGTCCCCGAAGCCCTCTGCCTCTGTTTAGATGTGTTTATATGTCATCACATTGTGTCCTTAACCCTTTATCGGACGAGGAACAATATATGGTAACTTCGTTGATGTTCATTTTTTTACCTAAAAAAATTTTTTAAATGTCAGTATTGTTATGTCCTCCAATATCACTGTAGTGTTGACATTATGCATTTCAAAGTATTTCTAAATAATGAATATATCGAGCCGTACTGTACTGTGACCCCTTTGACCTCGGCGCCCCCTGCAGGTAAATGGAGGTGCAGGACAGGAGCCGCTCCCCGTCCCGCAGAACCAGCCGGGTGGAGCAGGTGGTGGGGCGATGGCTGAGGAGGTCCCGAGACCTGGGCAGCAGGTCTCACTCTCTGAGCAGGTAGACCTCCTATCGTGGCCTTATTTACGATTACTTCATTTTCATCTGACCTGTCTGTCTGGTCACTGAGATCCTGAGTGAAAATATTATACAGGGTTCGTACGGTCATGGAAAACCTGGAAAAGTCATGGAGTTTGTAAAATGGTTATTTCTAGACCTGGAAAAGTCATGGAAATGTTGTTATGTTCATTTACGCAGGGTTTTAAATAATTAATATGCTTTTTAAAGAAAGACGCTCTAAATATAAGCCGCCATTCGCTCTTTCATACTCGCACATTTTTCCACGCTGCAAGTGAACGCACCTTAACTGAAAAGAGATACATGTTTTATTCTTTTAATCTAAACTATAGTCTCTCATTCACTTGAGTCATTTAAGGTTCTATATATGCTTTGGAATTCTCTTTGTTAGTTTAAATACAAAGTGTTATCACTTTTTGATGTCATACACTGAGATTTAATAAAAATGTGTTCATGGAAATTTGGTTTAAAGTCCTGGACACCCATTGGTCATGTGGATGAACCTGTTCATTGGTCATGTGGATGAACCTGTTCATTGGTCATGTGGATGAACCTCTTCATTGGTCATGAGGATGAACCTGTTCATTGGTCATGTGGATGAACCTGTTCATTGGTCATGTGGACGAACCTGTTCATTGGTCATGAGGATGAACCTGTTCATTGGTCATGAGGATGAACCTGTTCATTGGTCATGTGGATGAACCTGTTCATTGGTCATGAGGATGAACCTGTTCATTGGTCATGTGGATGAACCTGTTCATTGGTCATGTGTATGAACCTGTTCATTGGTCATGTGGATGAACCTGTTCATTGGTCATGAGGATGAACCCTGTATGTAAATCCTAACAAATCCCCGTTAGTGATCCAGTCGTCTGCATTTGTTTAGTCCATCCACTAGAAACCCTTGTGTGCCGTGTTCTGCGACTCTGTTGTATTTATTCATGATGTAAATTCTCATCTGTCGACGACACAGAGGTGAAAAGATCTGAAATGCAAATGCGGGATTATGCACGTTGGGTTCTGAATTAATATTTTTCTTTGTGCACGTTCTGCAGGGACCGGGCTGCAGCGGACGGGCCAGATGGCGGCGATCAGAGGAACTACCCGTTCCGCTTCATCGTGCAGATCCAACGGGACCCGGCCCTGAACTCCCACGGCCTCGCGCTGACCCTGCAGACCCCCCTCCTGGTGCAGGAGGTCACGCCAGGTATGAACGAGGCGTATGAAGTGTATAGAGAACTAAAAGGGCGAAGCTACTTCTACGAAGAAGTGCCGACAGGTATAATTAGTTGTTGGGTTCAAACGAGATACGAGATCCCGGCGCCGGGAAAAAGTCCCGGATTCAGAAAGATAGAATATAAAATATTTAATAAAAGACGCTTCAACGAGTCCACAGGCTAAATATGCAAAAATAAATATCTGTCTATCGTATTCGCGTGAAAAGACAAATGTAACGCGCTTTCTAAATCCCACGGTATTTGAACGCACCACGTCACTGGGCGTCAGCCTCTCATTGGTTAGTCTCCAGGTCACATGCATAGACCTGCAGATTTCACAGCTTGTTATTGGCTAACCACTACAGGAGGCGGGCTAATCTTATCCTCCAAACAACAATGCTACTACCGCTAGCATCCTTCACATACAGCCCTTCACAATAAGATGGGCTTCAAAATAAAATGTCTGCTTCCGGTTAGAAAACAGCTGTTTTAGGATCTCTAGTAGAAACTCCCATTCTGACTCCGCCTCCCAAAATCAATACATTTTATTCTTACTCGCGTCATGCCATAGTTATGGTAACCATAAACATCTTACAGTCAATAGTATTATAACATTACAATGATTATTCTTTTACAATGATTATACTTTTGCAGTGACTTTCTATGTTTTCATAATACATTCTTCAGAATATTCTTCATAAAATCCCTTATTGATTATCATAGCTTTCTTATGTATTCATTTAAAAACGTAGATTTTTCTTATTCACATATATATACATAAAACCCATTACAACTCTACACGAGCTAAGCTCCTCCCCCCTCCCTCTGGCGCCGGTTCTGAAGACGCTCTGGACTCTGATTCCAGGTCATCTGATAATAATATAGGACACACTTTGTTGTCTCTACCCAGAAGCCACTGCAGCTCTCCTCACTAATGAGAAGAAGGAGGACAGTAGACGAGAGTTTTATCTCATAGCTGACGCTGCATGTTTAGGTGAGCCCAGCTGCTTGCCCCCCCCCCCCCCCCCTGATATGTGATGGGCCTGCAGAGACATTATGGATTCATAGCGGCGTGTAGGACGATGCCAGCGTCGGTCAGAGGGTCTTCAAATATATATATATATATATATATATATATATGATGTTCTTTCAGGAACACAGCGTCTTCTTTTCTTTCCTTTCCCGTCGTCTCCACGGCAAATATGAAATACAGGGTTCGTACGGTCATGGAAAACCTGGAAAAGTCATGGAATTGTAATTTCTTTTATTTACAGGCCTTGAAAAGTCCAAAAGTTTTTAGAAAAGTCATGGAAATTTGTTATATTTATATGTTCATTTACACTGTATATACATACCTGCAAACTTGTCACCTTTCGGTGAAATTCACTGTTTTGAACTCAATAGGTCATCCACGTGAATCGTGGAGATCCGAAGAGTTTTTGTTTCTGGGGGGGGGGGGGGGGGTCACCTGGCCCGCTGCCGTTGAGATTGCAGTGAGACGCGGAGAAAAGTGTGAAGTGGTGCTCTTCGCAATAAAACATCTTTGATGGACGTGTCGCGTCTCGGCCAATCAGCGTTCAGATGTCCACATCGTTTGGGGCTTCAGGTTAGCTTTAATGTTAGCCGCTACATCTGCTGCTGTCACGCTGCACGGTGTAGCGATGCTAACAAAGTACCCGTACGTTAAACACGATGTGATTTAGCATATTTTTAGTATCGATACTTCATTAAGAGAGCGATCAGAGCGCACGCGCTGCTCCGTGTCGAGCTGTCTGCGCACACTGCGCAGCTCACAGCGAGAGAAGAGGCGGAGCTTAGAGACCGACTTCGGCTTAAAGAATAAAAAGATGCCAGAAGTGAAATGTTTCAGTCTGTAAAGTTCTGTAACTCTACAGCTGCTCATCCTGATGAACTGTGTATCATCTGGTCAGAGACTAACGGCCTCATAGTGTATAATCAATGCTATGATGGAACCATGTAGTTTCATTCATATCTGGCTGTATTAATACTAATATTACTGACATTTAAGTGTTGAAAAAGTTGGTAAAAAGTGAACCATACAGATGTTTTATTTATTTCTATTATAGATAAATATACCAGTCTCGTATTTATGGTACCATATTGTTTTTATGGTATTGTATTCAATTAAATTAAATTCAGTTTATTTGTATAGCCCAATTTCACAAATTACTAATTTGTCTCGGAGTGCTTTACAATCTGTACACATAGACATCCCTGCCCCAAAACCTCACATCGGAACAGGAAAAACTCCCAAATAGGGGGAAAAAAAGGGAAGAAACCTTCAGGAGAGCAACAGAGGAGGATCCCTCTCCAGGATGGACAGAACAATAGATGTCATTTGACCAGAAGGACAGATTTAGAGTTTAAATACATTCAATGAATATGACAGAGTGTATGAATAGTTCATAGTAGGCATATTCCACACAGTATTGAATTCTGGTATCGGGTATCATGATATTTATGGCAGGTATGTAATATGTATAGAAGTTATAATATGAGTATCGTGACAAACAGGTAGAGACAGAACAGATTCAGGGAAAAGTCCATGAGGACTGTTCAGGCAAAACAAAAGGAAGTTGGCTCATGAATGACTTTAACCATATTATATATAATGACAATGTATATTTGTTATTACTATCATTATAGGGCCGAGTCAGAGCGGAGGACCTTTTGTACTTAAACTGTTTATTATCATTATTTAGATTTGTGGTCAGAACAATAAAATGACTGTAGTTGTGGTTCTAAAAGCTTTGAGGCTTCAAACAATGTGGATGTGGTGTGGTGACAACAAAACAAAAAAAAGTCACCCCCATTGTCACCTTTTTCACCCCTCATGAGTTTGCAGGTATGATATATATATATATATATTTACTGTATGCTTTGTAATTCTCATTGTTAGTTTAAATACGACATTTTCTCAGTTTTTTATGTAAACACTGAGATTAAAAAAAATTTGCTCATGGAAATTTGGTCCTTGGAAGAAGAAAAAAATCCCAAAAGTAATGGAAAAGTGTTATATTAAGGTATTAATTTACACGGTGTATATATATATATATATACTGTATGCTTTGGAATTCTCTTTGTTAGTTTAAATATGACTTTTTCACTTTTTCACCATGTGGATGAGCCCTGGTACTAATGGAAGGTTCTTTGTGGAACCATAAATGGTGCCTTAAAGAACAATTTTTAAGGTTCTTTGAGACAATTTTATTGGTTATTTGAAGAACTCTTGGAACCATAATGGTTCTTCTATAGCGTCACTCTGAAGAACCATATTCGGTTCCAGATGGCACCTTCATGGCCTTGCCGCCGTGTTGAGGGTTTAATTGTCTTCAGGGCTGATTCAGAGTGAATCATTCAAAGATGACTGGAGTTGAACCCCATGTCTGTGTGTCGGTGCATCGCTCCACTCTTATTGTTGAATGTAACACTCTAAAATGTCTTATTTCCATTATAGAAAATATTTGTTAAAAAAACACACATTTATTTACTTTTGTAATTTCTATCGTCTGTCTTGTAGAGATTTAGTTATTTTCCAAGAAATACAATTCAGACTCTTTTTTTTCTCTTTAAATTTAATGTTACTAAAGTTACGGCCACTTTTCTCGAGACAAAAAATCCAACATGGTGCAGCTTAACGCCGGAAACCAATCAGAGAACAATGAAAACGCCTTTATCCTCGTGGCTGAATCATTACAAGAAGCCGCTGTACATCTTCTGCAGAGTCTTTAAAACCAACAAAAAATACATTAAACTGTTTATTCCCAGTAACGACTAAATAATGAGGTTTATTCTGAAGCTCGAGCCGTGAACCTTCCTCTTGTGCTCATTTTGCTGGTCCATGGGGGCCAAGGAGATTAGATTCCCTTTATTTTACTGCAGCGGGGTCCGACTGCCCTCACTTCCCTCCAGTGGGCGGAGCTCTGCTCCTCCAGGGGGCGGAGCCTCGTGGATCTAATCCCCCCCCCAGAGGTCAAGGGGGCAGATTACCTCGTGTTCGCCCGTCTGGCTCAAGTCTGCTCGGTCACCATCTGCTTCTGAAACACACACACACACTTCTGATGCTCATGTCTCTAGTGGCCCCACTTAGCCTTGGCTCTCTCTTTCTTTCCTCTCTCTCTCTCTCTCTCTGCAGCATCTCTTGCCAGTGAAATATGAATCCTTTTATTTAAAACCCATCTCCGGAGCTATCGGTGTCACCTCCATCTGTCTGAGTTCCTTCTGGATGTAACATCGATGCTCGTATTTGAATTTAATATCTCGGTGTTGCTGACGGTTGTTAATGAGTTAATATATTATGTACACTACCGTTCAAAAGTTTGGGGTCACTTAGAAATGTCTTTATTTTTCAAAGAAAAGCACTGTTTTTTCAATAAAGATAACATTAATCAAAAATACCCTCTCTACATTGTTAATGTGGTAAATGACTATTCTAGGTGGAAACGTCTGGTTTCTGTCAGGCCGAGATTCCGATCAGGACTCAAATGCTGAGGCGTCAGTGAGCAGTTTACTAATCACAACAAAAACTCTCCTAAGAGGTGGGTAATAACTTTCCAAAAAGGCTCGGTGGCTATGAATGTGGCCTTGGTGAACGACCATGAGACGAAACACTTTGGCACAGGACAGAGGGAAGACGCAGACTATAAGCACATGAGGGTAATGGGGAACAGGTGGAAACAATCAGGGATCAGGGGAGACAATCAGACCGGTGACACATGAGGAAGGGCAAGTGACCTGAAACGAGAGGAGAGTTAGCCTTCAAAATAAAACAGGAAGTTACGAGACAAAAACCCCAAGACAAGACAAGCTTCACCACGGTGTGACAGTACCCCCCCCCCTAAGGGCCGACTCATGACGGCCCAGGCAGTTCAGGATGGTCCTTCACAAAGTCTTCGATGAGGGACCGATCCAGTATAAACCAGGATGGGACCCATTGACGCTCCTCCGGGCCGTACCCCTGCCAGTCCACCAGGTACTGCTTGCCCCGACCACGGTTGCGCACAGCTAATAACTTCTTGACCTTGTAGACAGGACCCCCGTCTATTACTTCAGGAGGAGGAGGGGGCGGGACCATGGAGCTCTCCCTGACTGGCTTGACCTGACTGACATGGAATGTCGGGTGGACACGGAGAGCCGGGCAGACGGCGAACCGCTGCAGGCCCGATAATCTTGGTGATGGGGAATGGCCCCACAGGCGGTGCCAGTTTCTTCGAGAGGCCTTTGAGGGAGAGGTTCTTGGCTGAGAGCCACACTCTCTGGCCCGGCTGGTACGCAGGGGCGGGTCGTCTTCTCCGGTCGGCGGCCCTTTTGACCCGGTCTCCTTGGCGGATGAGGAGCTGCCGGGCGGCCGCCCAGATACGTCGGCAACGGCGGACCATGGCGTGGGCGGAGGGCACAGACACTTCCGGTTCCTGGTCCGCGAAGACAGGAGGCTCGTAACCATACACACATTTGAAGGGTGAGAAACCTGTGGCCGAGGTGGGCAGGGAATTATGGGCATACTCGACCCAGACCAGGTGCCGGCTCCAGGTTGAGGGGTTCTGGGACACCAGACAGCGGAGACCGGTCTCCAGCTGCTGGTTGAGGCGTTCGGCCTGGCCGTTGGCCTCCGGGTGATAGCCTGACGTGAGACTCGCCGTGGCTCCGATAAGCCGACAAAACTCCTTCCAGAAGCATGACACGAACTGGGGCCCCCGGTCGGAAACGATGTCCCTAGGGAAACCGTGGACTCTGAAGACATGGTTAATCATAATCTCAGCTGTCTCTTTGGCTGACGGCAGTTTGGGTAAGGCTATGAATCTCGTCATTTTGGAAAACCTGTCCATCACGGTAAGAACCGTGGTGTTACCTTCCGAGACCGGGAGGCCCGTGACAAAGTCCATGGAGATGTTAGCCCATGGTCTGGAGGGGATGGGGAGCGGTTGTAGAAGTCCCATACGCGGCCCAGAGGACGTCTTATTCCTGGCGCAGACCGAACAAGCCCCAACGTACTCCTGGACCTCCCGTTCCATGGACCGCCACCAGAACCTCCGAGAGATGGCAAACATGGTCCGCCGAACCCCCGGATGACAGGAAAGCAGCGAGGTGTGAGCCCAGTGGATCACCTGTGGGCGCAGCTCAGCCGGAACAAACAACCGATTCTCAGGGCACCCCCTAGGTGGCGGACTCTCCCCGTTTGCCTGCTTGACCTGCTTCTCTATTTTCCAAGTCACCGCTCCAACCACACAGGTTCGTGGAAGGATTGGCTCTGGTTCCTTGGCAACAGGCTCGGGGTCGTAGAGACGTGACAAGGCATCGGGCTTGACGTTCTGGGACCCCGGCCTGTACGAGAGGGCGAAAGAGAAGCGGTTAAAAAAGAGCCCCCACCTTGCCTGGCGAGAATTCAGTCTCTTGGCTTTACGTATATATTCCAGGTTCCTATGGTCGGTCCAGACGATAAACGGGTGTTCAGCTCCCTCAAGCCAGTGCCTCCATTCTTCCAAGGCCAGCTTGACCGCCAACAGCTCCCGGTTGCCGACATCATAGTTCCGCTCCGCCCGCGACAGACGCTGCGACAAGAAGGCGCAGGGATGCATCTTACCGTCCTGTTCAGACCGCTGGGACAGGACCGCTCCAATCCCCTCATTGGAGGCGTCCACCTCGACCACAAACTGCCGCTGGGGATCAGGCATCGTGAGGATGGGAGCCGTGGTGAAGCGGGTCTTGAGGTGCTGAAAGGCTGCCTCCGCCTCCGGGGACCAGAGGAAGCGCACCTTCGTGGAGGTGAGTGCATGGAGCGGAGCTGCTATTGCGCTGAAGCCTCTGATAAACCGCCTATAAAAGTTCGCAAAACCGAGGAACTGCTGGACCTTTTTGCGGCTATCAGGTGTGGGCCATTCGCCACAGGCCGCACTTTAGCCGGATCCATCTGCACCCTTCCAGGAGCTACAATGAAGCCCAGGAAGGAGATGGTGTCGGCATGAAACTCACTCTTTTCTGCCTTCACATAGAGTCTGTTTTCTAACAATCGTTGGAGAACCTGGGACACATGCTTTCTGTGAGTATCTAGATCTGGTGAGTAAATGAGAATGTCATCCAGGTAAACGTACACAAACAGGTCTAAGAAATCACGGAGTACGTCATTGATCATAGCCTGGAATACAGCTGGGGCATTGGTGAGTCCGAAAGGCATCACTAAGTACTCGTAGTGGCCGCTAGGAGTATTAAATCCTGTCTTCCATTCATCTCCTTCTCTGATCCTGACTAAATGATAAGCGTTGCATAAATCTAACTTGGTAAATACCTTAGCCTGTTGCAGTTGGTCAAAAACTGATGTTTCAAGTTTCAAAAAGAATAAGAATGATCCACACACAAAAAGAAGAAAGTATTAACAATATATATAATATATACATCATGACAATATATATATATAAAAATATACACTTTTTGAGACTATATATATATATATATATACAATATATATATATATAATGCAACCTGTCATGAGAGGTAGGGGGTAACGATTCTTAATGGTGATGGCATTGAGGGGCTGTAATCGATGCAGGGTCTAAGGGAGCCGTCCTTCTTCCCTACAAAAAAAAAAAATCCGGCCCCTGCTGCTGATGACGAAGGACGAATAAGCCCCGTCCTCAGCGATGACTCTATGTACTCTTTCATGGCTGCCTTCTCCGGCCCGGAGATGGAGTACAACCGCCCTTGGGAATGGGGAGCCAAACCAGGTCTATGGCGCAATCATAAGGCCGGTGTGGGGAAGTGACATGGCCTTGGTCTTGTTAAAACCTCTCGGAGGTGGTGGTAGCAGGGAGGTGCAGGCGCTTAGGTCGGACGTCTCAGAGTCTGTGGTAGAGGTGATGGAAAGGTGATTAATGGAAGGCATGTTAATCCCCTGGATAGAAACAGGTTTGCAGTGGTCCGCACAATCCTGCCCCCACCCCACGATTGTCCCCGTCTTCCAGTTTACGTGGGGGTTGTGCTGACATAACCAAGGATTCCCCAGGACTAGAGTCTGCGAGGGCGATTCAAATAAATATAGGTTCAGGAGTTCCCTATGCTCCTGGATCTGCAGTTCAGTAGTTCTGTAGTGTGCGTGATCCTGAATAGTTCTTTGCCGTTGAGGGTCCTGACCTTGATGGGGCTGACCAGAGGTTCCGATTTTAACCTCAAAGTCTCCGCCAAACCCCAGTCAATTAGGTTCACATCGGCCCCGGAGTCTATGAGTGCCTTAAAGTCAATAGTGGTGGCATGGTGCGTTACCTTAACTGGCGTCAGGCTGCGCGGCGAGGTCTGTGGCTTGGCTCACCTCCCGGGGTCTTTTGGCCGGACAGGCGGCGACGAGGTGGTTAGTCTTGCTGCAGTAAAAGCAGCTGCCCTCCTGCTGGCATCGTCGTCGCTCCTCCGGTGTCAGCCGCATCCTGCCAATCTGCATGGGCTCCTCTTCTCCAGCGATGGAGGAGGGAAGGCAGTGCTCAGGCGGCGAATAACGGGGAACCTGCCCGCCCAGGGCAGGGGAACGTAGATACCTCTCCGTCGTCGACCCGCTGCTCTGTGGTTGCCGGAGCTCACGAACCCGGTTGTCTGTCCGGATGGCAAGCGAGATGAGTGAATCCAGGTCTGCAGGCAGATCCACTGGCAGCAGCAGCTCCTGGATGCGAGTCGCCAGCCCCTTCAGGAATATGTCGTACAGGGCTGTGTTGTCCCACCCACTCTCCACCGCCAGGGTGCGAAAGCGGATGGCGTAGTCGCACACCGAGTCCCTGCCCTGTGTCAGCCTGCTCAGCTCCCTGGCCTTTTCCCTGTCTGAAGACACTGGGTCAAAAATCCGCATGAGGGCAGTTCTAAAGTCTGTGAAAGAAAAGCAAAGCGGAGAACCACGCGCCCACTCAGCGGTGGCCCAAGCTCTGGCTCTCCCTGCCAGGTGGGAAATCATGAAGGCTATTTTCGACCTATCTGTGGTGAAGGCCTGCGGCAGCTGTTCAAAATGTATCGAGCAGTCAACAAGAAAAGCCCTGCATTGTCCTGGTTCCCCAGAGAAACGCTCCGGGGAGGCCAACTTGATTCCCACCCCGGTCATGGGAGTGCCCTGGGTCGGAGCCACGGCAGCTGCTGGAGCCTCCTGCGCGGGTGGCTGGGTTGGCTGCTGCAGGCGGTCCCCCAGCTCCCTCACCTGGGACACGAGCTGAGCCGCCATCGCCGCCTGAAACTCCTCCTGACGGGAGACGCGGGCTTCCTGAGCGTGTAGCATGGCCGCCCACTGGCCAGCCTCTGCTGAGTCCATACTGGCCAAAGTGTACTGTCAGGCCGAGATTCCGATCAGGACTCAAATGCTGAGGCGTCAGTGAGCAGTTTACTAATCACAAAAAAAACTCTCCTAAGAGGTGGGTAATAACTTTCCAAAAAGGCTCGGTGGCTATGAATGTGGCCTTGGTGAACGACCATGAGACGAAACACTTTGGCACAGGACAGAGGGAAGACGCAGACTATAAGCACATGAGGGTAATGGGGAACAGGTGGAAACAATCAGGGATCAGGGGAGACAATCAGACCGGTGACACATGAGGAAGGGCAAGTGACCTGAAACGAGAGGAGAGTTAGCCTTCAAAATAAAACAGGAAGTTACGAGACAAAAACCCCAAGACAAGACAAGCTTCACCACGGTGTGACAGTTTCTAATGAAATATCTCCAGAGGTGTATAGAGGCCCATTTCCATCAACTATCACTCAGTGTTCTAATGGTACATTGTGTTTGCTAATCGCCTTAGAAGACTAATGTCTGATTAGAAAACCCTTGTGCAATTATGTTAGCACAGCTGAAAACAGTTATGCTGGTGATATAAGCTATACAACTGGCCTTCCTTTGAGCTTGAAGTTTGAAGAACAAAATTAATACTTCAAATATTAATCATTATTTATAACCTTGTCAATGTCTTGACTATATTTTATATTCATTTGATAAATAAAAGTGTGATTTTTCATGGAAGACACGAAATTGTCTGGGTGACCCCAAACTTTTGAACGGTAGTATATATTATATATATATACATATATAATATATACATATATATTATATATACACATATATATGTATATGTATATATATTTTATATATACATAAATATATATATATATATATATAAATAAAATATATATTTATATGTCGAGTGATTAGATGGAGCTGCCTCCTGGCCTCGACCTCCAGCGTGACCTCACAGTGACACCTTGTGTTTGCAGGCGGTCCTGCAGACGGCCGGCTCGTGGCCGGCGATCGGCTCGTGAAGATCAATAACATCTCGGTGGACGACCTGAGCCCGGAGCAAGCTGCCGAGATCATCAGGTCTGGACACGCGTGCTCGCCTGTTCACGCACCTGGCGTCCAACGTCACCAACACCTGTTGTTTTGGCTTTCAGGGAGTGTCAGGATGTGTTGACGATGACCGTCCTGAGAACGATGTCGGTGAGTCTGCAGCAAACACACCGTGACACACACACACACACACACACCGTGACACACACACACACAC
Organism: Pseudoliparis swirei; assembly: GCF_029220125.1. Classification (NCBI taxonomy): domain Eukaryota; kingdom Metazoa; phylum Chordata; class Actinopteri; order Perciformes; family Liparidae; genus Pseudoliparis; species Pseudoliparis swirei. The sequence continues at coordinate 28,202,565 of NC_079411.1, read as the reverse complement.
CGTGACACACACACACACACACCGTACACACACACACACACACCGTGACACACACACACACACACACACACACACACACACACACACACACACACACCGTCACACACACACCGTGACACACACACACATACTGGATGACCATCCCCTGCTCTTCGAGTGCATGTACGTGCTCACGTGCTCCGGAGGCTCTGTGTCTCTTCACTTATTTATGAGATGCTGATCGTCAACCGGCCGGTCCATCGTCATGTCGATGAGGCCGCGGGGGTCAAAGGTCACTCTAACAAGCGTCCTGCCACCACTAGATCACTGACAACACCCTCGTTAACGAAGATACACACACTGCTTGTGTGTGTATGTGTCTGTCTGTGTGTGTGTGTGTGTGTGTGTGTCTGTCCATGTGTATGTGTGTGTGTGTGTGTGTCTGTCCATGTGTATGTGTGTGTGTGTGTGTCTGTCCATGTGTGTGTGTGTGTGTGTGTGTCTGTCCATGTGTGTGTGTGTGTGTGTCTGTCCATGTGTGTGTGTGTGTGTGTGTGTGTGTGTGTGTGTGTGTGTGTGTGTGTGTGTGTGTGTGTGTGTACACTAAGGTGAAGCTGATCGGTAAATAAATGGCCGCCGCTCAGCGGTTCTTTGCTGACGGAGCGTCTTTTAAAGCTCGTGATTCATAAATTACTCTGACGCTCCTCAGAGAACATCAGATGAGCTGAGGAGGGATTATTATTTCCCGGAAAAGTCTTCACCTGTCATGGAGCATGTTCACAAAAACATCAAAAGAGATATAAGAGTCGTGGTTTTGAAAGTTTACATCCAGCAGCCACCACATTAACTAACAGGCTGTGCAAAAGTCATGGAATTTAAAAATTGTTATTTCCAGGCCTGGAAAAGTCATGAAAAAAAAAAATACCCAAATGTTTGGAAAAGTCATGGAAATATTGTTCTATTCATGTGTTTATTTAACGCTCAGTTTTAAATAATTTATATGCTTTTAAAAGAAAGACGCTCTAAATATAAGTCTCTTTCATACTCGCACATTTTCCGCGCTGCAAGTGAACGCACCTTAACTGAAAAGACGTAAATGTTTATTCTTTTAATCTAAACTATTGTCTCTCATTCATTTTAGTCATTTAAGGTAATTTAATGTATGCTTTGGAATTCTCTTTGTTAGTTTAAATTAGGGCTGTCAGCGTTAACGTGTTAATCTATGCGATTAATTTGGCCGCGATTAACGCACTAAAATATTTTAACGCAATTAACGCAACTTTGTTTACTTCCGGTGTCGTTGAAGTTGTTGCTCTCCTCTGAGTGTCGAGCCGCGGCAGTCCGCCTCCTTCCTCCCGTCTGCTCCTCGATATTCACAGAGAAGCAGAGGGCGACGTGTCGGTGACGCGGGGCGGAAGGTAAAGGGGACTTTTTTTTTCCTCCGCTCGATGCGCGCGCAGACACGCCGGCATGGAGCTCTGCGGCGCGCGAGACGGAGAGAGAAGAGTGACCGACACGTGGAGACAGAATGACATGCTGCTGGAGAGACGACCAACAACAGACGTTTAGTTTAATACAAGAACAAACACGTCTTGAAAAGAACCGTACATTACTTCTGCTGTAATCTGGCGCGATAGAGAACATGACAGGGGGGCGGGGCCTCACCCTGATAGAATGGTGGGGGAAACACTGGGATGTGTCACATGCAAAAGACTTTAAAAGGTGAATTTATATTGTTTTGTAAAATCGATAAAATGAGCCCAGCCTCCAGAGGGTTAACGTGACATATTTGAATGTCAGTCAGTTTACCAAGGCCACTGGTTCTGCTGTTCAGTGTTAAAGATGACAGGACCAATGGGGTCTCAAATACACCTTTGTTTACTAATCTGATGTTTCACTGAAGAAACAATTTATCATCCACGATATTAAATCCCTCACTGGCACGTTATAGGTAGGAGCCTCTTTGAAAACACAGCTCTGTGGGAAGTTTTGTCTTAAAAAAATAATACAATTAAACAAGTGTCTGAAATACACGCTGTCTGAAGTGATTACTCGTTCATTTAGAAGATTTAGTCTTTAGAAGAAGAAAAAACGTTTAATCGCGATTAATGAATTTCAAAATGTGCGATTAATTAGTTAATTTTTTTTAATCGATTGACAGCCCTAGTTTAAATACAAAATTTTTTAACTTTTTCATGTTTATACACCGAGATTTCACAACATCTTTGGTCATGGAAATTTGGTTTAAAGTCCTGGACACCCATTGGTCACCATGTGGATGAACCTGTTCATTGGTCATGAGGATGAACCTGTTCATTGGTCATGTGGATGAACCTGTTCATTGGTCATGTGGATGAACCCTGTTCATTGGTCATGTGGATGAACCCTGTTCATTGGTCACGTGGATGAACCCTGTTCATTGGTCATGTGGATGAACCTGTTCATTGGTCATGTGGATGAACCTGTTCATTGGTCATGAGGATGAACCTGTTCATTGGTCATGAGGATGAACCCTGTTCATTGGTCATGAGGATGAACCTGTTCATTGGTCATGTGGATGAACCTGTTCATTGGTCACGTGGATGAACCCTGTTCATTGGTCATGTGGATGAACCTGTTCATTGGTCATGTGGATGAACCTGTGCATTGGTCATGAGGATGAACCTGTTCATTGGTCATGAGGATGAACCCTGTTCATTGGTCATGTGGATGAACCCTGTTCATTGGTCATGAGGATGAACCTGTTCATTGGTCATGTGGATGAACCTGTTCATTGGTCGTGTGGATGAACCTGTTCATTGGTCATGTGGATGAACCTGTTCATTGGTCATGAGGATGACCCTGTTCATTGGTCATGTGGATGAACCTGTTCATTGGTCATGAGGATGAACCTGTTCATTGGTCATGAGGATGAACCTGTTCATTGGTCATGTGGATGAACCTGTTCATTGGTCATGTGGATGAACCTGTTCACTGGTCATGAGGATGAACCTGTTCATTGGTCATGAGGATGAACCTGTTCATTGGTCATGTGGATGAACCTGTTCATTGGTCATGTGGATGAACCTGTTCACTGGTCATGAGGATGAACCTGTTCATTGGTCATGAGGATGAACCTGTTCATTGGTCATGAGGATGAACCTGTTCATTGGTCATGTTGATGAACCCTGTTCATTGGTCATGTGGATGAACCTGTTCATTGGTCATGTGGATGAACCTGTGCATTGGTCATGAGGATGAACCTGCTCATTGGTCATGAGGATGAACCCTGTTCATTGGTCATGTGGATGAACCCTGTTCACTGGTCATGAGGATGAACCCTGTTCATTGGTCATGTGGATGAACCTGTTCATTGGTCATGAGGATGAACCTGTTCATTGGTCACCATGTGGATGAACCCTGTTCATTGGTTATGTGGATGAACCCTGTTCATTGGTCATATGGATGAACCCTGTTCATTGGTCATGTGGATGAACCCTGTTCATTGGTCATGTGGATGAACCTGTTCATTGGTCATGTGGATGAACCTGTTCATTGGTCGTGTGGATGAACCTGTTCATTGGTCACCATGTGGATGAACCCTGTTCATTGGTCGTGTGGATGAACCCTGTTCATTATGAGAGTTATTAGTGTGAACTGTCCCTTTAACTGGAGGTTATTTAAAGGATGAACACTTCTCTATAATCACTCGTCTGCATTCCTGCTTTATAAAATCCCTTTTCGGTTTCCAGTGCCCGTCCTTCCTTCCCGGACATCGCTTCTGATTTTTTATCGAACTTGGAACACTTTCCACTCGTTTGTAATTGAATAATTAATAAGCAAATATAAATATAAACTCAGCGTATTTCGTAACGTGGACATTTTTAGTTTGATGTAACATTTCTTTTTCAAGTTGTCCACTAGCTTAAATGTCGTAGTGATATTGAAGCTCAACCAAAAAAGAAATATATTATTAAATAATTAAATAATATATTATTATAATTGGTGAACTGTCTGTGTGATGCAGGAGCAACGGACCAAGTGTCTCCATTCCCCTCATGTCCTCCACCTCACTGCTACATTAACATACTATATGTACCACATGCAGTACTATGACACATTGATTTTTGTCCCTCACCCCTCCCCCGATCCAGAGCCCGAAGTCCTCGTTCATCACGCTAGAGAAGAGGGCCAAGCTCAGGTCCAACCCCGTGAAGGTCCACTTCGCCGAGGAGGTGGAAGTGAACGGCCACGTTCAGGTGAGGAAGAGTTCCTCTGCTGAAACAGATCCCTGTGTACATCCCTCACCTCTCTCTTCACTCGCAGCTTTTTGTTATTATCTGTTTGCTTCCTTCAGACAAGTGATGTTCATCACACTTTAAAGCAGGGGCGTTTGTAGGATTCAAAGGAGGGGGGGGGGCTAAGCCCCCTGGGGAGTGGTATGACTGGGATGACTGGTTACTTATTGTGTACAATGCTTAATATCCATTGTTAGAGACATAATTTCAGGGTCATAGTGATATTCTATGCTCATTTGGAGTCTATCACTGAGATAAAGATGAACTAGTTCAGTGTCAAATATTCCATTCAATGGAAAACAATATTATATATATATGAATGGCACTGGAGACAGTTTATAACTGTTATTCCCTTTTATTTCCTTAAATAAAGCTAAATTTAAGCAGCGAACAATCGTTAACAACGACCGATATATTATATTTTATATATTTATATATATATATTTATATATACTGTATATATGTATTTATATATATAAATATATATATACAGTGTATATATATTTATATATATACACTATATGTATATATATATATATATATATACAGTATATGTATAAATATATATATTTTTATATTTATATATATATACAGTATATATTTATATATATATATTTGTATATATACAGTATATATATATATTTATATATATATATAGTTACATTTTGTAACTACCTGGACTCACAGGTCACTCTGTGCATCATTTACTTTGAGCTAACCTCATTGGCTGTCTTTGAGAGACGTTACTTGGCACAGTGAGAAAGCCAGCGCAGCAGCCTCCCCCAGGTCCTAGTGCCCGGGAATTAAAGGTTGGCGAAGGAGTTCCTCTGGGTCCCTGTTGTTGTTGTTGTTGATTTTTAGCTCAATCTCAAACACAATCTTACCGATGATGTCGCTCCACGCCGCTGGTCAACATGGTGGATTTAGGTTTTTGCAAAGACACTGTAAGTAAGATGTGATTTATTATTCCTGACGGATGTTTTCGTAACTCTCGATGTCCTCCGGTCAGTTTCCTCTCCAGTTGATCACAGTTCTCATCCGGCCGGCGGATGTGGAATTAGCTGGATGAGGAGAAATCGCAGAAGAGAGAGAGAGAGTGGCCATTACTAATCACAGAGAAAACACAGATCGATATCCTCCTCGTCTTCCAGCCCTGATGTCTGTGACTACAGGACAATGAGGAAGGGAGGAGGGGGGAGAGAGAGAGAGACAGACAGACAGAGAGAGAGGGGGACAGACAGAGAGAGAGAGAGAGACACACAGAGGGACAGAGGGACACAGAGAGAGAAAAGTGTGACAAGAGAGGGGGCGGGGGGAGAGAGAGAGAGGGTGGAAGCGAGAGGGGTAAAGAGAGGAGAGGGAGAGAGGGGGGAAGAGAGAGAGAGAGATGGAGGGAAAGTAGAGAGAGAGAGGGAGACACACAGAGAGACAGAGGGACTGAGAGAGAGAAAAGTGTGACGAGAGAGGGAGAGAGAGGGGGGAGGGAGAGAGAGGAGAGAGCGAGAAAGAGAGTGGGAGAGAGGGACGGAGAGGAAGAGGGAGAGATGGTGGATGAGAAAGAGGGAGGAAGAGTAGAGAGGGAGAGATGGTGGAAGTCAGAAAAGGGGGAGAGAGGGGGAGAGTTGTTTGAAATGTAGAGCTCTCCATTTGAACCTCAACATGTTGCATCACAGCTTCAATACAACAGGTCACATGACTCACCAACAGGTCACATGACTCACCAACAGGTCACATGACTCACCAACAGGTCACATGATTCACCAACAGGTCACATGACTCACCAACAGGTCACATGACTCACCAACAGGTCACATAACTCACCAACAGGTCACATGACTCACCAACACGTCACATGACTCATCAACAGGTCACATGACTCACCAACAGGTCACATGACTCATCAACAGGTCACATGACTCACCAACAGGTCACATGACTCACCAACAGGTCACATGATTCACCAACAGGTCACATGACTCATCAACAGGTCACATGACTCACCAACAGGTCACATGACTCACCAACAGGTCACATGACTCACCAACAGGTCACATGACTCACCAACAGGTCACATGACTCACCAACAGGTCACATGACTCACCAACAGGTCACATGACTCACCAACAGGTCACATGACTCACCAACACGTCACATGACTCACCAACAGGTCACATGACTCACCAACAGGTCACATGACTCACCAACACGTCACATGACTCGCCAACGGGTCACATGACTCACCAACAGGTCACATGACTCACCAACAGGTCACATGACTCAACAACACATCACATGACTCGCCAACAGGTCACATGACTCACCAACAGGTCACATGACTCACCAACAGGTCACATGACTCACCAACAGGTCACATGACTCGCCAACAGGTCACATGACTCGCCAACAGGTCACATGACTCACCAACAGGTCACATGACTCACCAACAGGTCACATGACTCACCAACATGTCACATGACTCACCAACAGGTCACATGACTCGCCAACAGGTCACATGACTCGCCAACAGGTCACATGACTCGCCAACACATCACATGACTCGCCAACAGGTCACATGACTCGCCAACAGGTCACATGACTCACCAACACGTCACATGACTCACCAACAGGTCACATGACTCACCAACAGGTCACATGACTCACCAACAGGTCACATGACTCGCCAACAGGTCACATGACTCACCAACACGTCACATGACTCACCAACAGGTCACATGATTCACCAACAGGTCACATGACTCACCAACAGGTCACATGACTCACCAACAGGTCACATGACTCACCAACAGGTCACATGACCAACAGGAACAGCAGGATGATGGAGGAGAAGAATATTTCTTTCTTTTTCCGTTATAATTGTTTTTGAGTACAAAAGGTTAAAAAAAGAGCTTCTTAATCTCTTCAATTAAATCCCAATAAAACTGAAATCAGTATAATTGAAGATATTTCCATGCACCTGTTTTATGTGCACTGTAAAGTTTTAAAGCGATAGTTCGGGGTCCTCCTTGTCGTCGCCGTTGGTTACCTCTGTTCCCTGAAGGTACGTGTGACCCAGAGTGTTTCCCCTCACAGCGAGCAGCTGGTTGGTTGTGTTACGCAACCTCTACCTGGCCGTCTCGTATCAAGCTGTCAGACTGTTACTCACGACCAAGTCCTTGAACCACCGGGTCTTATAACGACGCTCGGGGTGTCGCCTGACCCCTCCCTTGACCTCTGACCCCAGTACGGTGTCAGCTCACCCCTCCCTTGACCTCTGACCCCCGTGTCTGCTCAGCAGGGCAACTCGCTGCTCTTCCTGCCTAATGTCCTGAAGGTGTATCTGGAGAACGGGCAAACCAAGGCCTTCAAGTTTGACCCCAGCACCACCGTGAAGGTAGTGGACCATCTGGATATCCATCCTTTTATATCAGCTTTTTATTTATTTATTTATATATATATATATAAATATGTATATATATATATTTTTTATATATATATATATATATAAAATAAATAAATAGATGAAGGGATGAAGCTGATGTATATTCTGTAATGGAAGTATTGTCTTTGATTCTTCAAATCTGGAGCAATTTTTATGACCACTCTTTGATTATGTAGTTTAAAGTCTGCAGTAAGCCTTATATTCAAATATATATATATATATGTATATTTAAATATATATATATAGTAAATGTAAATATGTACATTTTTATATGTATTAATATATATATATATATATATTTAAGTGTATATTGAAATATATATATTTGTATTTATATAAATGATATACATTTATATTTATATATATGAATATACTGATGTAATTCTCTCTCACTATGAGATCTACTGTCATCAGTTTCTTTGATTTAATCCACGTCATCTTTCTCCATTGAGCCCCACAAACCAGCTCACCTCAGCAGGAATGTTTCCTGGTGTCTTAAAGTATCTCTCTCAAGAGCTAATAAAGATCATATATAATAATATATATATACAGGACTGTCTCAGAAAATTAGAATATTGTGATGAAGTTCTTTATTTTCTGTAATGCAATTAAAAAAACAAAAATGTCATGCATTCTGGATTCATTACAAATCAACTGAAATATTGCAAGCCTTTTATTCTGATTTATTGCTGATTATGGCTTACAGCTTAAGAAAACTCAAATATCCTATCTCTAAATATTAGAATATCATGAAAAAGTATACTAGTAGGGTATTAAACAAATCACTTGAATTGTCTAATTAACTCGAAACACCTGCAAGGGTTTCCTGAGCCTTGACAAACACTCAGCTGTTATAAATCTTTTTTTTTACTTGGTCTGAGGAAATATTAAAATTTTATGAGATAGGATTTTAGAGTTTTCTTAAGCTGTAAGCCATAATCAGCAATATAAAAAAAAATAAAAGGCTTGCAATATTTCAGTTGATTTGTAATGAATCCAGAATGCATGACATTTTTGTTTTTTTAATTGCATTACAGAAAATAAAGAACTTTATCAAAATATTCTAATTTTCTGAGACAGTCCTGTATATATATATATGTGTGTGTGTGTGTGTGTGTGTGTATAATGTTCTTTGCGTGCACCAGGACATCGTGATGACGCTGAAGGAAAAGCTCCCGCTGAGCCACATCGAACACTTCTCCCTGGTGCTGGAGCAGCGGCACAGCATCTCCAAACTCCTGCTGCTGCACGAAGAGGAGAGGATACAGCAGGTACACACACACACACGCACACGCACACACACAGAGAGACGCACACACACACACAGAGACACTCACACACACACACACAGAGAGAGACACACACACTAATAACTCTTCTTTTACGTGCATCTAATCTATACTAATGCTCCATTTGGTTTGTGTGTGTGTATATGTGTGCGTGTGTGTGTGTGTCTATGTGTGTGCATGTGTCTATGTGTGTGTGGGTGTGTGTCTCTCTATGCGTGTGTGTGTCTGTGTGTGTGTGTGTCTCTGTGTGTTTGTGTGTCTATGTGTGTGTGTGTGTCTATGTGTGTGTGAGTGTGTGTCTATGTGTGTGTGCATGTGTCTATGTCTGTGTGTGTGGCTGTGTGTGTGTGTCTCTCTGTGTGTGTGTGTATGTGTCTATGTGTGTGTGTGTCTCTCTCTATGTGTGTGTGTGTCTCTATGTGTGTGTCTCTGTGTGTGTGTGTGTCTCTGTGTGTGTGTGTCTCTATGTGTGTGTGTGTCTCTGTGTGTGTGTCTCTGTGTGTGTGTGTGTGTGTGTGTCTCTATGTGTATGTGTGTCTCTATGTGTATGTGTGTCTCTGTGTGTGTGTGTGTGTGTGTCTCTGTGTGTGTGTGTGTGTGTGTCTCTGTGTGTGTGTGTGTCTGTGTGTGTGTGTGTCTATGTGTGCATGTGTGTGTGTCTCTCTATGTGTGTGTGTCTCTATGTGTCTATGTGTGTGTGTGTGTCTCTATGTGTGTGTGTGTGTGTCTCTATGTGTGTGCATGTGTGTGTGTGTGTGTGTGTGTCTCTCTATGTGTGTGTGTGTCTGTGTGTGTGTGTATGTGTGTGTCTCTGTGTGTGTGTCTCTGTGTGTGTGTGTCTCTATGTGTGTGTGTGTCTCTGTGTGTGTGTGTGTGTCTCTATGTGTGTGTGTGTCTCTGTGTGTGTGTGTGTGTGCAGGTGGTCCAGAGGAAAGAGGCCCATGACTACCGGTGTCTGTTCCGCGTTTGCTTCATGCCTCCGACGCTCCAGCTGCTGCTGCAGGACGACCCCAACGCCTTCCAGTACCTGTACCTGCAGGTGAGAACCACGGAGCGGCTCAGGGCCGAGCGTCTCGCTCAAGGACGCATCGACCGGGGCGGGGATCGAACCTCCGACCCCCTGACGTCCCCCGTGTGTTCGCGGTTGACCTCTCAGGGCGTGAACGACGTGCTGCAGGAGCGCTTCGCCATCGAGATGCGCTGCAACACGGCGCTGCACCTCGCCGCGCTGCACATCCAGGAGAGGCTGGCGAGCTGCGGCCAGTCGCCCAAGACCAGCCTGAAGACGGTCACGTGAGACCCGCAGTTTAAAACGACTTAATGAACAAAGTTAACATCGGACTTTACCGCAAAAACATATATTTACTGATCAAATTAGTGTTTTGTTGTGGAGAACAACTGCAGACGTTTAGCATGTTTATTTAATTCTTTATTTTATTGAAAGTTGGCTTCAATTAGACATTTACAGACGTCTTCAGACAGTTGATTTTTAAATTATGCTCATTTTATATTTATACATATTTAGATCAAGAAGTGTAAAACAGGATAAACAACAACAAAGAGACAGAATTAAACAAAGAAACTAAAAGAAAAGAGTGTCTAACTTGGGAGGGATCTGTTCTCTATGGTAGATTCATTAATTGTGTGAATTATGAGACACGCTGGTGAGTAGGATTAGAAGAAAGGGGGAGGGGGGCTAAACCCCCAGGTCCTAGTGCCCGGGGATTATATCGTTAAATCTGATGATCGGCTATTGGATTGTAATTTGAAGGGGAAGGAAACATATAAACCACAACGCACACATGTAGGATGTTAAAGTTATAACGCTTCCATGAGAGAAACAGAAGTTTAATTTAATGAGATAACAAAAACAAAAAAATCTTTGAATGCCAATAATGCCAAATTATTTGGGGGGCTTTAAATCGGCACCTCGACCAAGGACCAACAGAAAGTTTGAGGTACCGGGTACTACTCGCAACTTTTACTGGTGGGAAAAGTTTTTTAAAAGAGCGAATCATAAAAAATAAAAAAGCCAAATTATTAGCTGAAGCCCCCCTAAAAGATAGATAGATAGATAGATATATACTTTATTAATCCCCAAGGGGAAATTTGTCGAGCCAGTAGCAGCAACACACAAGAATAAAAATAAAAAAAAACACAAATATAAGAAGGGTTAGGGTGATCTGGCAAGAGGTGAACTGTTGTAGAGCCTCATAGCCGTCGGCAGGAATGTTCTCCTGTATCTCTCCTTGTGGCAGCGGAGCGTGAGGAGACGTTTGGAGAAAGTACTCCTCTGTCCCTGTAGGAGGTGGTGGAGAGGGTGGTCCGGGTTGTCCAATATGGACACCAGTTTCTTCAACGTCCTCCTCTCCACCACCTGTTCCAGGAGCTCCAGCTGGCAGCCGATGATGGAGCCAGCCTTCCTAACCAGTTTGTTAAGACGGCTGGTGTCACCGGCCCGATGCTGCTCCCCCAGCAGACAATGGCAAAGTGCAGCACACTGGCCACAACCGACTGGTAGAATAACTCCAGCATCTTGCTGCACACGCTGAAGGATCGAAGCTTTCTCAGGAAAAGAGTCGACTCATCCCCTTCTTGTACACAGCGTTGATGTTGGCCTTCCAGTTCAGTCGGCTGTCGATGGAGACGCCCAGGTACTTGTACTCCTCCACCATGTCCACGTCCACTCCCAGGACACTCAGAGGTGTAGGAGCTGTCGCCTTCCTCCTGAAGTCCACCACCATCTCTCTGGTCTTGGCCACGTTCAGCCGCAGGTGGTTCTCATCGCCCACTTTACAAAGTCACTCACCACTGCCCTGTACTCCTCCTCCCGTCCATCCCTAATACACCCGACCACTGCAGAATCATCAGAGTACTTCTGCAGATGGCATGACTCCGTGTTGTACTGGAAGTCACTGGTGTACAGGGTGAAGAGGAAGGAGACAGAACAGTTCCTGTGGGGCTCAACATCACTGACCACTGTTCCAGACAGCACAGCGCCCATTCTGACAAACTGTGGTCTGCCTGTGAGGTAGTCAGTGATCCAGGAGATGGTGGACGCGTCCACACGGCCACCGCAGCTTCTCACTCAGCAGCAGTGGCTGGATGGTGTTAAATGCACTGGAGAAGTCAAAGAAAGTGACTCTCACAGAGACACGGTTCCATCCAGGTGCGACTGAGCTATGCAGCAGGTAGATGATGGCGTCCCACTCCCACATGAGGCTGGTAAGCAAATTGCAGAGGTCCAGCGACGATTTCACCTGCGGCCGGAGGTGGGCCAAGACCAGCCTCTCCAGCACCTTCATCACATGGGAGGTGAGGGCGACCGGTCGGTGGTCGTTGAGGCCAGATGGTGTTGACTTCTTGGGGACAGGGACCAGGCACGACGTCTTCCACAGCACGGGACTTCCCCAGCCTCAGGCTGAGGTTGAAGAGGCGCTGCAGGACACCAGACAGCTGGGTGGCGAGGTCTTTAGGACCCTGGGCTGATGCCATCAGGACCTTCAGCTCTGCGCTGGTGTAGTTTCTCAGCTGTCTTCTCACCTGGTCAGTCGTCACAGAGAGAGGGGGGAGGTGGAGGGCCCATTGTTATTGAGGCTCGGTGGATGTGCAGCTCAGCAGGGGACAGAGGGGAGGAGGTGTTTGGGAGGTGTGATGTGGAGGAGACGGGGGAGGGCTGTGAACTGAACCTATTGAAAAAACAGTTGAGCTCGTTGGCCCTCTCCAGGGAGCCCCCTGGCTGTCTCCCTCCCACCTTGAAGCCAGTTATCTGCTTCATGCCAGACCACACCTCCCTTGTGTTGTTCAGCTGGAGTTTGGCCTCCAGCTTCCTCCTGTAGGAGTCCTTGCCCTCCTGAGCTTCACCTTCAGGTTGCGCTGGGCTCTCAGCTCATCCCTGTCTCCAGACCTGAAAGCAGCTTTCTTCATGTTAAGAAGCGCCTTCAGGTCCCTGGTGATCCAGGGCTTGTTGTTGGGGAAGCAGCGCACAGTCCGTGATGGGATGGTGGTGTGTTCACAGAACTTGATGTATTCCGTGATGCAGTCGGTCATACTGTTGATGTCCTCCCGTGCGGTCCACACAACACATCCCAGTCCGTTGACTCGAAGCAGTCCTGTAGGCGTCGTTAGCCTCCAGAGACCACCTCCTCACAGTCCAGGTGGTCACGGGCAGCCTCTTCACCAGAGGAACATACCTGGGTGTCAGCCGGACCAGGTCATGATCAGACCTGCCGAGGGGGGGAAGGGCAGTGGCGCTGTATGCGTCCTTAGTATTAGCATATAGCAAGTCCAGAGTTTTATTGTTCCTTGTTGGGCAGTCTATGTATTGATGGAAGGTTGGCAGAGCTTTTTCCAATGTGGTCTGGTTAAAGTCACCAGTGATAGCCATGAATGCTCCAGGCTGATGATTCAGCAGAGCAGACACAGTGGAGTGGATGGTGTCCACAGCTTCCTCAGCGTCAGCTGATGGCGTCTCGTACACGACAAACACAAATGCGGAGGTGAACTCTCTCGGCAAATTGAACGGGCGCATCCCACGGCCAACAGTTCAATGTTCGCTACAGAAGCGCTCCTTCACGCACACATGGTCCGGATGGCACCACCGTTCATTCACATAAACAGCGATCCGCCGCCTCTTCTTACCGCTCTGTGTAGCGCCTCTGTCAGCCCGAACAGTCCTGAAGCCGGGCAAAGACGCTGTGATCCGGATAGTCCGCGTGCAGCCACGTCTCAGTGAAGCACAAGAGACTGCTCTCACGTAAGATCCTCTCGGTCATTACCAGCGCCGAGCTCATCCGTCTTATTCGCCAAAGACCTCACGCTCCCGTTATGATCGACGGTACGAGGTTTGTATCTCCTCGTTTTAGCCTCCGCTTGACACCATCTGCAACAGCGAGCCCTTCTGCGTAGCTCCATCGGGATGAGAGGGCGGTCTCCAGGCAGAAGCTTCGCCTGCACAGCGCGATCAGCTGAGCACGCGAGTGAGCAGCGGTCCCGTCATTGTTTTGCTGTGGCTCACCGATACTCACGACAAAGTGAACAAAAGCCACAGTAGAATTATCGAAAAAAGTAGTTATGGTCCAGTGTCCGACCGTAACTAAGACAAACGTGAAAGAAAAGAAAAAGAGAGGAAAAGTGCAAAAAAAAGACAATAAAATAAAAGCAAAACGCCACTACTGAAACAAGCAGCCGTTGGCACAGCGCCATTTTACATAAACCCGGCCTAATGACGCCCCTGTCATTTATTAATTTCTGAAAATAAAACCAGGTCTATGAGATCAAGATTGGAAATGTTAGTCTTTAAGGAACACAACGGGTCCTGAATGCAGCTTCAGCTCTCTAATAGCCTCAAACAGCCTCTAATTGCCTCTAACAACCTCTAATAGCCGATAGTAGCCTCTACCAGCCTCTATATAAAATAAATAAATAGATGAAGGATAAACTGATGTATATTCTGTAATGGAAGTATTGTCTTTGATTCTTCAAATCTGGAGCAATTTTTATGACCACTCTTTGATTATGTAGTTTAAAGTCTGCAGTAAGCCTTATATTCAAATATATATATATATATGTATATTTAAATATATATATATAGTAAATGTAAATATGTACATTTTTATATGTATTAATATATATATATATATATATATATTTAAGTGTATATTGAAATATATATATTTGTATTTATATAAATGATATACATTTTATTTATATATATGAATATACTGATGTAATTCTCTCTAACTATGAGATCTACTGTCATCAGTTTCTTTGATTTAATCCACGTCATCTTTCTCCATTGAGCCCCACAAACCAGCTCACCTCAGCAGGAATGTTTCCTGGTGTCTTAAAGTATCTCTCTCAAGAGCTAATAAAGATCATATATAATAATATATATATACAGGACTGTCTCAGAAAATTAGAATATTGTGATGAAGTTCTTTATTTTCTGTAATGCAATTAAAAACAAA